>NW_019170469.1:30202-174648 GCF_001890805.1 Aspergillus glaucus CBS 516.65 | reverse complement strand
AAAAAAAAAAGAAAAAAAGAAAGAAATAGCGGCCATCATCGTCGCTGCGAAAGAAGACGAAAGTAATGCAAAGTGCATAATGTGAGTATGCACTGATCCATAGTAGAAGGATGCTGGCTGCATAGCTGTAGTCCCTGATCCTATCATCATATAGTTATATTGATCCATGTATATGTTCAGACAGCAGTAAGTTGTATGTTCTGAACTTCTGGGTAGGCAGGAGGCTCAAACTCTACTACCGAGCCGGGCACCGACTCTTTGTCCCGTAGTCTTGTGATATGATTGAGAGAAACGCGTTCAAAGCATTGACTGTGTGGTATCAGTGTTGGCTCATACTCGGCATCACCGCTCAGGGCTACATTTGTCTACTATATGTTACTCGGTTTCCGACTGTGCTTTAACCCAATCGCGACAACTGCTCATACGTAGAATGGTTATCCGAACTTACGAAGGCGGAGTGCTTATGGGCAAACTGTTGGCTGAAGCTCGCAGTGAAGGCGTGATCGACTAGCTTGACGATATACAATAAATAGCACCTATACATGAAACGACTATAATGATACAAGTCTAGCAATTGCGGAATCCTCCTGTCTTCTTTCCACCGCGTGTGACAAGACCACAGAAGTATGCCTTCGGATGATCCTGGGTATCAATCTCATCATCTTTATGATAAAACACCACCCGCTCATCCCCGATGTCCTGGTTCCTCGGCCCGCCGTTATAATAGGAACCTTTCTCGAGTGGATATTCGTAGCGATTTTTGTCCGCCGGGCACGAATCAGGGAAATTCAAAGAATGTCCCGTCGAGTTGTTGTGGTGGAGAGAGTGGGGGAATTTGGCTTCTGACGAGATGCCGTGTTAGCTGATTTATACCGTGAAAAAAAGAGAGAGGGAGGTCTATGTTTGAGCTTACTGCCTCGGGCCTGTCCATTTTGCGTCAACGCGATGGCGTATTGAACAGCCTCGTAGACATCCTCGCCAGAGTAAGAGGCAGTATAACTATCCCGCTCTGCAGTATCCGTTAGTTCCGAGCTCAGATTGGCAATATGGACTTGAATGAATGGATTCTACTCACTGCATGTCATGTTGTCTGAATGTGAGGGACCATCAACCAACTAAGGACGCATGTTAGCTTCATTCTTAAGGATGAAGAATGGACTCTATACCGTGATCGGAGCAAGAGACGGATCATCGCGAGCTTCTAGCGGATGGAAAGGCAGAGCAACAATGCTTCCAGCCAAGGAGAGGAAAGCGATCATGGAGAATTTCATGGTGGTGTTGTTTTTACGATATGATATGCCGCGGAGGTATCCAAAATGGTTCCCCTTTTCAACTTCGTCTGTATATATATCCCGCTAGACGAGCCATGGGGTATGCAATGGGGTTTAAATCTGCATTGCGGAATGGTAGTCCTACTCGTTTTCCATACAGGAATTGGTGAGGGGTTTTCACCCCCAGAGATCTACATTTAGTCTCGCGGTAAAGCCAGACCCCGCAGTCACGTAGCTACCAACATCGATCATGATCGGCGTGGAAATGGTTCTCCGGATTCGTGCCTGTGCGTTCAGAGCCCAGGCTGATTTGTTCTCTGGGACATAGGAACTATCGCCACTCGGCCCTGGCATAACTCACCCTCGGGTAACATAAAAGGAACAGAAATACTAGATATGCCACCTATTGCGGTCGACACGGGTTCCTCACCGAGGTACATCGGCACAGTGGTATCTCCATCCTGGTTCACGGATGCTATATCCCCAGACGGAGACCCCGACAATGGCTGTCATCCTCAAGAAGCACAGGCACTAAGAGACTACCACGAAGGCAAGATCACTATCCAGGAGGCGGCATATGCCATTTCCCGTCCGACCGCAACCTCCCAGTCCACCGAACTCAACTGCGAAAGAAACAAATCATGGAATCTTCTCATCGCCGCTTTAGAAGAATGGCCCGAACCCGAAAGCTCTCCGATATTCGCCCTCCTCAAGGAGATGGAGAATATCCCCGAACCTGCCATCAGGGAAGAGGCAAAGCATTCGGTCACAAGCGATCCCTTCTGGAAAGAATTACCCGGTTTTGGGAACATGTGGGCGGACGTTTTTCAATGGGGGGGGGGGGGGAATGGAGACATAAGATTGAGGACCATCCAGATGACACGGATCTGCGGCGCCAGCTGCGGGAGAAGTATATCCATATCGCGGCGCTTGAGACACGACTAGTCGATGAAAAGATTGGACCGATTTCTCTGGACTGGGGATACGAGTGTTTGACCGATGTGTTTGAACGCCGTGAGGCGATCCCGGATATTCAGGTTCTCATGGCAGCGGAGTGGCTAAAGCGTCTTGCGAGACGGATCTTCGATGGTGCATTGAAACAGGAAGAGGATTGGCCGTTCAAGAGAGATTATCTGAATCTGCGAAAAGGAGGAAATGCGATGACGGTGGAAAGATGGCAATATTGGAAGAGTCGGTTGGAGAAGTATGTAAGAGAGGGCTTGCCTGAAAGTGATTCGGTTGCGATGGCGATTCAAGCAATGAATGTCGCTGAGAAGGAACAGCATTGAGATACAATATTTTGGTAATTTGTACAATAATGCAAGACAATTTATTACTTCTTTAAATAGCCTGTCAACAGCAAATTGCCGCTCTGCAAAGTGCAAACACGGCAAAAGATCCTTCGTTTAAGCCAACAGGTCAAACATGACAAAATGTTGGCAACAAAGCCCTGCAGAATTTTCCAGTTGAAAGAAATATACGCTAACCTGGTTGCTAGGGCTGCCGCTTCACTTCTGACTTACTCGCTCTATCCTTCCCTTCCATTCTCCATCGCCATCTCACCACCCTTTCATTATTCAAGCCTGCTATCAAACAGGATCCATTCGTTCTGATACAGCTACACCTGATACTGCAAGCTCTCAACCACAGGCTTGCCCTGGAGAGTTAACAGTATGGCCAAGTCTAAGTAAATAACCCCAGCACACAACGAGCACGACCTGTATCAAAACTTTACTAACTTCACTATCTGAGAAGGATATGTTGGGGCTTCGCCCAACGCGGAAGATGCAAGTTTTCAAACTGCAGATTTTCGCACGACGTCAACAGAGCAGAACCAACCGAGCGCAAAAAGCCCGAACTCACCAGTAGTGAGCGAGACTTTCGTGCCTGGAGGAACGACATACCGTTGAATATACCCTATGCTCGTCCGCTGGAAAGTCGCCTTGGATCATTTTTTGATGAAGCTAGGAGGCTTATCGATGAAGGGGATGGTGTCCTGCAAGATGTTGTTCGAGCTTTTTCTACCGAGGGAGGTCTCAGACGTATTCAAGAGCTTGTTGAATACGACTACAATCGCATACCGGCTGCCGCCAGACCCAGTGTTTTCAGGGCTCAGATGTTGCCATTTCTGGAGATTATTACAAACCCGAATGTCTTTGAATCACTGGTCTTGGAGCAAGCAGTTGGAACGATTTACAATGTTCTCTACGGTAACTCTGGAAGACGAGGCGTTGTCCTTCTTGGGTTCCTCGCGGATGTGTTTTCAGTCTCCAAGGGAGAGAATCCGACAACTGAAACTCTCAATCACTTCGAGTTGTCACTCCTCGTCTTCTGGCAGATTATCAGACTGAACTCTCTTGCCTTTGTCCACGAGCCTTTCAAACCTGTGGCAATGAAGTTTGAAGAGATTTTCAAGGAGTTTCATTCGGAAGACACCGTCAACTTTCTCCAGACTTCCAGGGCCCATCTGGAGCGTATTTTGCGCCATCTCGACATTGGAAGCTCTCTACCGACAGTTGATGGGATGCAGCAACTCGTCAAGAAAAACCACCAACCCGAAGTCTCATTCGTGACCACTTACGACCCACCGGGCGGACGTCACGATAATGACACTGCGGACATTTGCAGGGTTCAGATAATGCCTACGATTGAGGAGATCCTGTCATCACGGAGTGAGTATCTGCCGGTGAAAGATCCTCGTCAGTGGCATGTTGGGGGCATCAGCGGCCTTCTCGATAGAAACTTCCGACTCCTCAGGGAAGATACAATTGGGCAATTGAGAGACACCATTTACGCTCTTCTGAAGCCCTCGAACAAAATACGAGGAAGTCGGAGCACTCAGCTTAGAACGCACGTTCATCAAAATGTCCACTTGCTTGCCCTCAACTTCGACCGGTTTGCGGGCTTGCAATTTGTCGCTCGAATTGAGCAGCCAGTAGACATGAAGGATATGAGTAAAGAAAATCGCGAGGAGTGGTGGCAGAGGTCCAAGCGGCTGCAGTCAGGTGCTTTGGTGTGTCTTTGCTTCGGGGCTAAGAATACCGTCTTTTGTACCGTCGCTGGACACCCAAGGCCGCGGCGAAACAAGGACGGAGAGATGGTTCCCCCGAAGAAAATGTCCTCCCTTTGGGAAGAGAAAGAGACGGCGACCGTGCTGCTGGAGCTGGCGCAGCTGTCGGACGACAAAGTGAAATGTATCCTCAGTCAGTACAAATCGCGGATGGCTGTTGCGCTGTCGCTCGTCGAGTTTCCCGGGATACTCCTAGCAGCATTCGAGCCGACACTCCGTGCTCTTCAGCAAATGAAGAGAAGTGACGACCTGCCATTTCCTCAGTTGCTTAGTCCGTTAGACCCTAAAGGCCAGTCCGGGACGATAACGCCGCCGCCGCCAGCATATGCCCTCAGGAACGGATTCACATTTGACTTGAGCTGCTTGTTAAAGGATCCCACAGTCCCTTTCACAATGCGGCCCGGTGAGCCGGTCGACATTGCAAGGCTGAAAGAGTATTCAACATTGGACAACGCTCAAGCAGTTGCGGTAGTCAACAGTCTCCAGCGCTGTATCGGGCTCATCCAGGGACCACCCGGAACGGGAAAGAGTTATACGGGAGTTGCTCTGACCAAAGTTCTCATCCAGGCTCTCCTTGCAGGCAAGAGAGGTCCCACGAACAGAAGAAGAGCTGGAGAGGATCTTGGTCCGATTATCTGTGTCTGCTATACGAATCATGCGTTGGACCAGTTGCTTGAGGATCTGCTGGAGAAGAGAATCACCACTCAAATCGTCCGCATTGGTTCCCGGTCGAAATCCGAGAAGCTCGAACAGTTTAACTTGCGGAATATGTCTGGACAGAAAAACAAAACCAAGGCGGAGAAGAGGGACGAGTGGGAGCTTCATAAGGATCTTGATGACATTGGAAAAGAGTTCGGTGGCTTGTCGCTGGAATCAACGAATTCAGAGGGCAGGTTGGAATCCTTTCTTGAGCGTCGCTATCCCAAGCACTACCGCCAATTGTACGGAAAGGACGAGCAAGGCTATGAACGAGCACGGGCCTCTAGAAAAGGTCCTGTCTTCAAGGGATGGCTCAACCACGGCGGAGTCAAAACTACAAGCGAGCCACGTTCTCTGGCGGCACTGCAAGATGCTCACGTCGATTCCATGTCACAGCAGGAGAGGCAGAGACTTCACGAACATTGGATCGCAGAGATCCGACGCGATGCTCACGATACAGCAAGTAATCTCCTCGAACGCCAACGACGTACCAAAGTTCAGTTCGACAATATCCGCGACGAGCTCAATATGCGTTGTCTCCGCGATGCACATATCATCGGAGTGACAACCACGGGTCTCGCCCGCAATCTGAACATGCTGCGTCGACTGAGACCCAAAATCGTCCTGTGTGAAGAAGCCGGTGAAGTGCTGGAGTCCCACCTGTTGACGGCTTTGCTGCCATCGGTCGAGCATCTTATTTTGATCGGTGACCACATGCAGCTTCGGCCGCAGGTGCAGAATTACGACCTTTCGCGGGAGAATCGCAATGGTGGCGAGCAGTACTCACTGGACGTGTCGCTTTTTGAGCGTCTGGTGAATCCAGATGAAGGGACTGGCGTTCGCGTGCCGTACAGTACCCTCGAGACACAGCGGAGAATGCACCCGTCGATTGCTCAACTCGTTCGCGAGACACTCTACCCACGTCTGGAAGATGCTTCATCCGTGTCACAGTATCCCGAGGTTAGTGGGATGCGCAAACGACTGTTTTGGTTAGATCACCGTCACCAGGAAGGGAACAGTTCCAAGAACGATGCTTTGGGGACGTCCCACAGGAACAGTCACGAAGTTGAAATGACAATCGCCCTAGTCAACCACTTGGTCCGTCAGGGTACATACAAGAGTGGCGATATCGCTGTCTTGACACCCTATCTAGGTCAGCTGCATCTCCTCCGGAACGGACTTCGGGAGTTGTTTGCCATTGAGCTTGGGGAGAGAGATGAAGTAGACCTGGATAATGCAGGGCTCAATGACGAAGTCCCAGAGATTCAGCAACGGGTAGTCAAGACCAATCTCTTGCAGACGCTTCGGGTCGCCACGGTCGACAACTTCCAGGGTGAAGAGGCAAAGGTCATCGTGATATCCTTGGTCAGAAGCAACGATCAGAACCAATGTGGTTTCCTTCGAACTTCGAACCGGATCAACGTGCTCCTCTCTCGGGCAAAACATGGAATGTATATTGTCGGCAATTCTGCGACGTCAATTCACATTCCGATGTGGGCACAGGTTATCGACATCTTACGGCGGAATGGTAACTTCGGCACCAGTCTGGAGCTCCAGTGTCCGCGTCATCCAGATCATCCGATTGCCGTCTCTGAGCCGGACCACTTTCTGCAGTACTCGCCTGAAGGAGGCTGCAATGAGCGCTGTGTGAACCGACTGAAGTGCGGGCATGCTTGCAAGCGAAAGTGCCATTCTGCTATTCTCCATGACGCGTTACCTTGTCAAGAACCGTGTCCGAAGGTGGTGAAGGGATGTGATCACTCATGTCCTAAGCTATGCGGCGATCCGTGCCCGATCAAATGCATTGTCAGTGTCCACCAGGCTGGTCGGAGATTGCTTTGTGGTCATATCGCGGAGGATTTGCCCTGCTGGCAGGCCCAAAACGTGTCTCTCGTTAGGTGCACGAAACCAGTTGAAAAGCAAGCCCCTGGATGCGGTCACAAGGTAATTGTTCAATGCTATGTGGACGTTGCGAGATCCGGATACCGGTGCGATGCGCTTTGCAAAGCGAGTCTGGCCTGCGGCCATACCTGCAAGCGACTGTGCTGGAATTGTACGGTGCATACTCCTGAAGGAGTCATTGTGGACCACGGCAAGTGTCTCCAAGTATGTGGCCGGGGTCAATCGACCTGTGTCCATGCGTGCAATCAAACCTGCCACGGGTCGGAGCCATGTCCTCCATGCAGCATGCCCTGCGAGATCCAGTGTGCTCATTCGAAGTGCCCGAGACTCTGCGCAGAGCCCTGTACTCCGTGCGCCGAATCGACATGTCTCTCAGCGTGTCCACACAGCCAGTGTTCCATGCCCTGTGCCGCTCCATGTGACCATATACCTTGCACCCTTCGCTGCGAGAAACGCCTTTCTTGCGGTCATCAGTGCCCGTCAGTTTGTGGAGAGATTTGTCCTCCAAGCGAGTTCTGTCAAAAGTGCGCCAGCCCTGAGCTCAAGAGGGGCGTGGTCGACTTCATTCTGGCTGAGACATATGCCGAAATCAACCTCAACGAAAATCCGTGTATCTTTCCTCGCTGCGGCCATTTTCTGACGATCGAGAGTATGGACGGCCAAATGGATATGAAGAAGTACTACGCGATGGAAGGTGACAAACCCGTGGCTATCCGCTCGTCATCGGAGCCGTTCTCCGTAGACGATATCAAACGATGCGCTAGATGCCGTGGCTCATTGAGAAATTTGTCAAGATATGGCCGTTTAGTTCGCCGCGCTATTCTCGACGAGTCGACCAAGAGGTTCCTTTTGTATCTCAATCGGGAATATGTGCCTCTTGCGCAGGAGCTGCCGTTACAATTGGCAGCGGTTCTCGAGAACAAGAGCGAGCTTTCACCATTACTGGCTAGCGAACAGATTACCATTAACATCGGCGGTTCTCGTGACAAACAGTTCCGACAGATGGCTGAGATCATCCAGAAATACGGTGGAAATCGATGGAGACAAGTCACCAAATTGCGAAGCCGCATCGTTCAGTACTACAAAACCGTCGAGGAGGAAGAACAGCCCTTCTCTCGTGTCCAAGCTCTTGTCGAAAGCGCCCGCAGACGCAAAGGGGCCAGCGGAAGTTTCGAATTCGATGGCAGTGTCGTGCAGACGAAGGGGGTGTTCCTCGCGACTACCCTCCTCATGCGCCTGGACATTAGCTTACTCGGCGATTTTCTATCACTTTTTCAGATCAGCCGCACGGGGGTGAAGGGATGCAAGCTGCAGATTAATCTACAAGCGACCCGAGAGGAATGCAGAAGTTTGATCAAACGAGCCGGAAATGCCATGCGAGTCGCGCACGAGGTCGAGGGATACATTTTCCTGGCCCAACTGCATGCACTGGAACGATCGCAGACTGAAGCTCCGACTGAGAGAGAGAAACACGCCCAGCAAGCGCGCGAGGCGATCGCACCGGCCAGGAAACTATGCCATCGATACCCCGGGCAGACCAATGGACTGGGAAGCGAAATCGACGATGCGGAAGAGATGCTCAAATTGGGAACATTCTACAGCGGTGTGACCAGTGAGGAACGTCTGGAGGTTATTGCTGCGATGGCGCGCGAGTTCCGGGGCACCGGACATTGGTATTACTGCCAGAACGGCCATCCTTTCACCATTGGCGAGTGTGGGGGAGCGGTGCAATTGGCAATATGTCCGGAGTGTGGCGCGCGTGTTGGAGGTCAAGGCCACCGAACCGTGGACGGGGTGACTCGGGCGGATGATTGGGAGCAGGAATTGGGACAGTTGAGGATTTGATCTGGGTCCGAGTCAAGCGTGTACGAGAATACTCCGAGGACTTGACCCCCTGATTCCACGAGTTTGGTAAGGGCAGCTGTCATTCGCAAGCTTGGCTCCTATGGTCCATGATTCATGTATTGAGTAGAGAAAGCCATTGGCCGGAGATACTCGGTTTAGTTGGTCTAACTCCGATAGCTTGATGCTAGACTGAATTATTCGATTATGTACGTATCCATTCCACAGGCCATCCGTAGCAATATCGAAGTGAAAAAGAGATCGGCGAATAAGCACAGCCCTCGCATCAACACGAACAGAGCAGTTTCTCCTGATTGATTACAAGTAATGCCCCAGTCGGTGGACATGCAGTAGTTCGAAGCTTGGTATAGTTAGTTATACGGAGTAGACTGGCCTGACCGTTTCCCGGCCTGACTCGTACGTACTCGGCTGTTGATTTTTCCTGTCTTTCTCATTTCGTACTTTTTGTTTTCTTTTCTTTTCTTTTTTTTTCACTGCAGTTGTGACCTGGTTTATTAGAATTACTTTTCCGACACGAGGATGAAGGTTTCTGCTCGTTTGCTCGGTGCCCTTTTGGCATTGGGTTCTGTGTCGACTGCATGCCAAAGCTGTCGCTGCTTTCCGGGTGATGACTGCTGGCCGGCGCAGGATGTCTGGTCTAGCTTTAACGAGACCGTTAACGGACGGTTGATTGCAACGGTCCCCCTGGCCTCGCCGTGTCACGCTCCGAACTACGATGCGGAGGTGTGCAAGGAATTGAAGAATGAATGGATGGAGCCGGAGGTGCAGTAAGTCGACTTTCCCGGAGGAATGAGATACAGACGATGGTGAACTGACGGGATGGTGCAGCTACAATTCCTCCTCGTCGGTTATGGCCCCCTTCTTCACCAACGGCACCTGCGATCCCTTCCACCCGGTCTCCAAGCCATGCACGCTCGGCAACTTCATCAACTACGCCGTCAACGTCAGCAAACCCGAACACGTGTCGAAGACGCTCTCCTTCGTCAAGAAGCACAACATCCGCCTCGTCGTCCGCAACACCGGCCACGACTACAATGGCAAATCCACAGGCGCCGGCTCGGTCGGCCTCTGGATGCACCACCTCAAGGATATCGCGATCAACGACTTTTCCAGCAAATACTACAACGGTAAAGCGATGAAGATGGGCGCCGGCGTCCAGGGTATCGAGGCGTACACGGCCGCGCACAACCAGGGTCTGGAGGTTGTCGGCGGAGAATGTCCCACTGTTGGGATTGCGGGTGGATACAGTCAGGGAGGGGGGCATTCGGCGCTTGCTTCCCGATACGGACTTGCCGCCGACCAGGTGCTGGAATGGGAGGTTATTGATGGTCGGGGGAATTTTGTCACTGCGCGCCGCGATAACGAGCATAAGGATTTGTACTTTGCGCTGAGCGGTGGCGGTGGCGGTACCTATGGTGTTGTGTGGTCGATGACCTCCAAAGCGCATACGGGTCATGCGACCTCGGGGCTCAACCTGACTTTCACCAACGCCAACATCTCGCAGGATACGTACTACGAGGCCGTCAAGCTGTACCAGGAGAAACTGCCGGCGATCGTCGACGCGGGCGCGATGAGCGTGTGGTACTTTACCAACACCAGCTTCAGCATCTCGCCGCTGACAGGCCCGAACATCCCCGTGGCCGAGCTAAATGCGCTCGTCAAGCCGTTCACAGACGGCCTCAAGAAACTCGGCATCAAGTACCAGATCTACTCGCAGCAGTTCGACAGCTACCTGGAGGAGTTCGAGGGAATGCAGGCACCCATCCAAGTGGGCATCGCGCAGTATGGCGGGTGGCTGGTGCCGCGGTCAGTGGTGCAGGAGCAAAACGACGCGCTGACGGATGCTTACCGGTACATTACCGAGGATGGGGCCACGTTTATCGGAGTGGGCCTGAATGTCTCGCGGGCGCTCGTGGGCGAGGACATCGACGAGATTAACGCGGTGCAGCCTGCCTGGCGCGAAACCTTGATCGATACCACGATTACCACGCCGTGGAGCTGGACGGCGTCGCGCGCGGCCATGGTCGCCGAGCAGCGCAAGATGACCAAGCAGTATATCCCGCGGCTGGCGGCACTTTCGCCGAACAGCGGCGCATACTTGAACGAAGGAGACTTTGAGCAGCCGGATTTCCAGTCCGTGTTCTACGGGAACAAGTACGATAAGCTGCGCTCGATTAAGGCGCAGTATGATCCAGACGAGGTGTTTTATGGAAAGACAGCGGTGGGGTCGGACGAGTGGCGTCAGCTCAATGATGGACGATTGTGTCGGGCTTGAGTTTGATTGAGTTAGGAATTTTTTTCCCACCTTGGTGTTCCATAGTCTTTAATTAATATTAGCACACGAAGTTCACTAACTGTACATGGAATCGTCTCCTCTTAGGGCAAAGTTTATGTCTTCTCCACTGTGGGTTGCATTCCGTGGCGTGCCGAGGTTGTACTCTGTACATCTCGTAGAATTCTAATTTGTACATTCGAGAAGAAGTCGAGCCAGTTATGTTCGGGTACGTGGTCGTTAGCATCGTCTACGGAGTAATCTACAGGGTATGTATGGAGTAATGGAGTTCATATATGTACTTGTATGTACAGAGTACTATGCAGATATGAAGACATCCCTGAAACTCCGAGAATTATCCATGATTAGATTAAGTGGAAGTTTGTTGTGGGAAATCAAACCATGGGTCAGAATAGGTTACATCCATCCAATTTCAAATAGCGTGCAATAGTCCGATTGTGTGCTATGTACAGATGCAAATAACACTGACAGATGGCAGTCTGCACTTTTGCAACTCGCACAGGCATACAGACTACTCTGTACGGAGTAGTCTAGCAGAGCAGAAAAAGAAATATGATTCTGTGCATCATCACCCGATAGTTAATAGTCGATCTCTTATACTTTCCGGGCACCAGTTCGGGTCCAGTTCGGGGGTGTGTCCACCATTTTTGAGACTGCGATTCCCGTAGTTTAAGTTAAATCTGCTGGCTGAAACGAGTCCCAATCCTTCGGTCAGGGATTTGCTCCAGCTCATGTATTTGAAGTTCGTGCTTGTCCGCTGTGGTGGTGGTGGTGCTGCTGCTGGTACGGTACTCAATTCATGGATCTGTGCTCGTGCTCCTGATGATCTTTTGCTTATGACTAGTGCAGTCGAGTGCGAGTTGAGTCTTTTCAATCTTCTGGTGCTGTGGAGCAATGATACTATAACTTCTTTTGGGTTGTTTTCGAAATTGAAATTGAATAAGAATACGTGCACGTCGCATCGCATAGTCAGTCTTTCGCTCATTCGCAATGTACTAGTCGTTCCTTACACACCTGTCCTTCTTTTCCTTTCCTCCCTTTTCCTATTGTTCTGTCCTCTACCTCTCCTTTGTACGAATACAATGATATGACCATGTGGGTGTACAACCAATCCACCCCCGACCCTCACAGCCATACCGCCACTGTCATCACCATAAGCATCCTCTTTCCGGCTCTCGCCCTCATCGCCATCGCCTTCCGATTCTATGTTCGCCTGCGCTTAAAAAGGACGCCGTGGTTTGATGATTATGCTGCGCTGTCGAGTGCTGTGTTGGGGGCTGTTTATGGGGCGATTGCTGTTGCTCGTAAGCCCATGTCCAAACTAATTAGATTGACATGCAGACAGAGGACTAATGGCATGGATAGAAACAAGATGGGGCCTCGGTTTAAACACATCATCCTTCCCCGTTGAAAATGTCGTTCCATTCGGAAAGGTCTGCCCTCTCTGCCCCAGAGTATATATATGCGCAGTCTGCTAACAGAACAGATCCAATACGCCGGCGGCCCCGTCTACACAATGGCCCTCCTCGGCTTCAAAGTCTCCCTCCTAACCTCCTACCTCCGCATCGGCGGCTTCGTCAACACCTACAAAAACATCATCCTCGCCGCCATCGCCGCCTGCACCATCAACCAACTCATCTTCACCTTCCTGCTGCTCTTCGCATGCAATCCCGTTGCGAAACAATGGGACACTACACTTCCGGGACATTGTCTAAACACGGTCCCTAGTTATTATGGGTTAGCGGGCACGAGTCTGGGCTTCGATATATTGATTATTGCATTGCCGTTGCCGGTATTGGGCAATCTGCACTTACGGCGGAAGCAGAAGATCGCGCTGATGGGGGTTTTTGCGCTCGGTTTCTTCGTCACGATTATTCAGATCATTCGCATTTTCACGGTCAAGAATCTCAAGACGTATACGGACTCGAGGCCGATTGTTATTTGGTCGGTTATTGAGATTTCGCTTGGTGTACGTCCCCGTACCCTACTTACCTTATGCATACCCTACTATGCTACATACGCCTTCGGCATACTGACAGTGAAAAAGGTCATTTCGACATGCATCCCAACCTACGCCCCCCTCTTCCGCGCCTTCACCTCCCTCAACTCCTACTACAACCGCTACGGCTACAACTCCGGCTACGGGCACAACGGGAACACCTACGCCCTGGCCACACGAAGCATGACAAATCGCGCCTCGCGCCGGCACACAAACGCACACACAAACACCCAAAGTACATCTACCAGCTGGTTAGATCGTGATCTTGAGATTTTAGATGATGGTACCACGATAGGGAAGGGGGGCGGATTTGAAACGACGATCATGAGCGTGAATACGCCGATGAGTTCGACGTTTCCTGGGAGTTCTGTTGGTGAGACGAGTGTGGGGAAGGCGAGGGATTCGGACTCGGAGGAGTTGATTAAGAGGAGTGCAGCGCAGGTGCAGGGGCTGGCTGTTCCGGAGGCAGTGCATCATCATGAGGAGCCGCCGGGGACGGGGTTGAGTATGGGTACGACGAGTGCCGAGGAGGATCTGTTGCAGATTCATACGTTTACTGAGTTTAAGATTGAGAGGCATCATGTTTGATTTTGATGCTGTTGTACTGTATTTGTATATATTATGAATGATGTTCATTGCATTTTTAACATAACTGAGTCGTGATTTATTTAGGTTTTATGTGAGTTACTTCTTCAGACCCAACAGGTTGATGCTCTTTGGCCGCTCGATGGGCAGACCCAATGCCCGGTCCCAGATGAGCTGCACCAATGGTCCCAAGGCGCGACTCACACCAAAGGTGACAGTGTAGTACAGCGGCTGCTGGAAGCCGTAGTGGTGGAAGAGCACGCCAGATGCAGCGTCAACGTTCGGGTGAGGGTTTTTGGTCTTGCCGTGCTCTGTGAGGACCTGAGGTGCGATCTCGGAGTTCTTCTTGACGAGCTGGAAGACGGGGTTGGCTAGCACGTCTGGACGAGTGTCGGCAAAGTCCATCAGGGCTTGGAAGCGCGGGTCGGGCTTGCGGAGGACGCCGTGGCCGTAGCCAGGGACTACACGGCCGGACTTGAGCGTCGACCAGAGATAGTTGCTCACGTCCTCGTCGGAGAATTTGGTGCCGATCTTCTCCTGCATTGCCAGGATCCAGCGCAGCACTTCCTGGGCTGCGAGTCCGTGTAGTGGTCCGGCCAGACCCAGAAGACCGGCGCTGTAGCTGAGGTATGGGTCGCTCAGGGCGCTGCCAACCAAGTGTGTTGCGTGCGCGGACACGTTACCACCCTCGTGGTCACCGTGCAGGGCCAGGTACAGACGGAGCAGGTCATGGAAGTCGGAGTTTTCCTTGCCGCCCTTGCCCAGGAGTTCAGCAAAGTTGTGCGACCAGTCCTGAGTGCCGTCCAGGGCCTGTCTGCCCACGGTGTCGACCTCGTTGGGACGGAAGACGAGTGCTGCAACACGAGGAATCTTGGCCAGCAGCGAGATGCTGTCGTCAAAGGTCGGTTCCCAGTATTCAGCCTTGTTGAGACCCTGCTCATATGCCTTGGCGAACTTGGATTCCGTGTTCAGCGCAGCCACAGCAATCGACAACTGGGTCATCGGGTGCATCTCCCGGGGGAACGACCGAATCAAGTCCAGAATGTGTTCGGGAAGATGCGACTTGTCGGCCAATTCACGTGAAAAAGCGCGCACCTGGCCCGTCGATGGGACCTGCCCAGTCAACAGCAGCCAGAACATAGCCTCGGGAAGCATCTCAGTGCCAGAAGTACCCTTGGGCAGCTCCTTCTGGCAATCCTTGATCGTCCGGCCGTGGAACCGGATTCCCTCATCAGGGTCTAGCACGGAACCTTCCCAGAGCATGCCCTTGAGGCCACGCATGCCACCGATCACATTTCCAATCTTGACCTCGCCGATGACTTCTTCGCTTTGGTCTTTGACTTGTTTGAAGAGTTCGCGTTTGGCGGGAATGACATCTTTCAGGGCGGATTTGAGGTCTGGTTCGGCGGTGGCATAGCGGCGGAGGAATTGGCGGGGGCCCTGTACTTATTAGCTTGACTTGTAGCAGCAGCAATTGAAGGAGTGAGGCTCACAGTGGCCAGCTTGGTGGCATGGCGGGAGGTTCTCATAGAAAAGGCCATTTCGGGTGGGCTATCCGGGGAATGCGGGGGCGGAAGCGGGGACTAGTACGGAGTACAAGAGAGTAGACAACAGAGAGAGGACAGAGACAGAGACAATTGAGTATAAATAAGGAGAGCACAACCTGTATTGAAGACAACCTCGGAAGGAGAAAAGGAAGTACTCGGATACGTACACAGTAGAGATGTACGTCGTCAGGTGAGGGGAAGTCAGGTGACGGTCAACCGAGGCAAGCCGCGGAGCGGATATAGTGGCCTTGTGCTATGTACGGAGTGGTGAGTATCGATGGAGTATGAAGGGCAGTACTCTATGAATGGCAATTGACATAAAATAAGAATAGTATACTATATATTAAAGCAATTGATGGAGCTACATATGTACACATAAACTCAATTGAGGGCAGGGCACTGACATGAAGCTCTCTATAGTGAACTCGTTCCTGCATAGTCCCTGTCGGTACGGAGTACTTGTACTCCGAATTACTTGTGCACATTTGTACCGGCTGTCTGTGTCTATTGAGTAGTAGTTAGTTAACCGAGTAACTACCTTATTATGCCTTATTTCCAAGGCACCACATGGTTTTTGCCTGAGGCAAATACTGCCTTATCCCCCAGGAATGCAATATCTTATCAGCCACAAAACGGGGACACACCGCCACTCCTCATGGGCGGTTACTGGTCCCTGATTGGCCGCCACTTTGATTATCAATCATCGCCTCAGGCAGAGATTTACAGGCGGTGAACCCCATCTGCCAATGACTGCCTGCTTACTTTCGGCAAAAAAAATCGTGCCCAAGGCGGAAAGCATAAAAAAAGAAGATTCAAGTTTTCGCTGTCTCTTTTCACCTCAACTTCTCATCTTGTCTTTTTGTGTTGAAGACTGTCGTGGAGGACCTGTATACAATCTCCACTCTATTACTTTAATACTGTTGTTTGTTTCTTCAGTTATCTCTATCGGGTCCTGCTTATCACGTCCGGGACAGTCCCCGCCACGCCTCATTGAAGGCTTCCTCGCTATACAGACACACCGACATATACAGAATGCCTCATCCTGAATCCCCAGAAATGCCTGTCGCTGTGTCGAAAACTCCCTCCGGAGTGCCTCCCACACAAGAGGAGGTCTCTTCTCTCATCAACACCATCTTCAACGCAGAAGGCTCTCAGCAGGCCCTCGATGGCTCGTATGCCTTGACCAACCTTCTCATTCAGAGCGTCGGCTGCCGTGGTCTGCTCCAATATAACATCCTCCCCGAAGTCAAGAAAGCCGCTGCCGATAAGAAGAATGGCGCTCGTCGTGAGAGTGCTATGCTTATCCTGGGTGCTCTCTTTGAGCGTTTCCCCCGGGAACACCCTCTGAGTGAGTACGTTTTGCTCCTCGAGGATGGCGGTGTGCTGTACCTCGCTTTTGAAGCCCTATCCGACAAGGGCGCCGTTGTTCGCGACGCTGCTCAATATGCTATTGACGCCCTTTTCGCCAACCTGAAGCCCGAATCTCTGGTCAACGCTCTGCTTCCCGCCATCTCTGCCTACCTCAGCAAGGGTACTGGTAAGTGGCAGGGTTTCGTCGGTGCTTTCGCTCTCATCGAGAAGATGGCCATCAAGTCGCAGATGAGTGCTGGGTCCGGAGAGGAGGAGCGCCAGAAGGATCTCCTGCGTGAGGCCATGGGCAAGACCCTCAAGGAGCTCATTCCTCTGGTCGAGTCGGGCATGCACGATCTCAAGGGTGAAGTCGCCAAGAGGGCCACCAAGGCTATGAACGAGCTCACCACCCTCCTGTCCAACGACGACGTCCTCCCTCGGATACCCTTGTTGATGAACACCATGCAACAGCCGTCGGAACAGACCCTGCAAAAGGCCATCCACGCTCTGTCGCAAACCACCTTCGTTGCCGTCGTCACTTCGCCCGTGCTCGCCCTCCTGACTCCCTTGCTGGAGCGTTCGTTGAACACCCCGACCACCCCTCAAGAGACCCTCCGTCAAACCGTCGTTGTCGTCGAGAACTTGACCAAGCTGGTTCACGACCCCGCTGAAGCCCGTACCTTCTTGCCCAAGCTGCAGCCCGGTGTTCAGCGCGTCAAGGAGCGTGCCTCCTTGCCTGAAGTCCGTGAGCTTGCCACCAGCGCTTTGTCCGTCATGGAGAAGGCCATGGGTGACAGCAACCTGGCTGCCGGTTCCGTCGCCAAGGTCACTCCGGATGAGGTGCTTGCTGTTCTGGACGCCAAGATCCAAGCACAGGGTGGTTTGGCTGATCCTCAGAATGCCACTCTCCTTCAACTAGGCAAGACCTACATTGCTGAGATGGTCCGTGAAGATGTCAACTGCCGCATGCACGACCGTATCCCTGTCTGCACCGCGCCGTACCTCCGCGGCCTGCTCAAGGACGACAAGCACGACGCCGCTGCCGCCGAAATCGAGGCCCACTTCGTCGAGGATGACCACCGCAAGTTCGGTAAGCCCGTCGAGGACGACCCCAACGAGGTGGTTATCGTCAACGCCAACTT
The DNA here is from genome assembly GCF_001890805.1 of Aspergillus glaucus CBS 516.65. Classification (NCBI taxonomy): domain Eukaryota; kingdom Fungi; phylum Ascomycota; class Eurotiomycetes; order Eurotiales; family Aspergillaceae; genus Aspergillus; species Aspergillus glaucus. The sequence continues at coordinate 156,927 of NW_019170469.1, read as the reverse complement.
CTCTCTTGCCTACGGTGGTATGCTGCTCTTGAACCACACCAACCTTCGTCTGGTCAAGGGTCACCGCTACGGTCTGGTCGGTCGCAACGGTGCCGGTAAATCCACCCTCATGCGCAGTATCGCCAACGAGAAGCTGGAAGGCTTCCCGACCCAGGACCAGGTCCGCACCTGCTTCGTCGAGCACAACCAGGGCGAAGATGCCGACTTGAGCATCCTCGATTACGTCTCCAAGGACCCCCTGATTGCCGAAACCGGTAGAGAGCACATCTCCAGTGTTCTGCTCGAGTTCGGTTTCACCGACGGACCTGAGGGCCGCCAGTCGCAAGGCGTTGGATCCTTGTCTGGTGGATGGAAGATGAAGCTGGCCCTGGCCCGTGCCATGTTGAAGAAGGCGGACGTGCTCTTGCTGGACGAACCGACTAACCACTTGGATGTTGCCAACGTCAAATGGCTGCAGGAGTACCTGAAGAAGAACACCGAGATCACCAGTTTGATCGTCAGTCACGACTCTGGTTTCTTGGACGAGGTCTGCACCGACATCTACCACTACGAACAGAAGAAGCTCGTCAACTACCGCGGAAACTTGGCCGACTTTGTCAAGGTCAAGCCTGAGGGCAAGAGTTACTACACCTTGTCCGCCTCCACCGTGCAGTTCAAGTTCCCCCCTCCGGGTATCCTGGCTGGTATCAAGTCCAACACTCGTGCCATCATGCGTATGACCAACTGCAGCTACACGTACCCCGGTGCGAGCAAGCCGTCGTTGAGCGATGCGTCTCTTCAGCTCACGCTGTCTTCCCGTTTGGCTATCATTGGTGGCAACGGTGCCGGAAAATCGACCTTCATCAAGATGTTGACTGGTGAGACGATTCCTCAGACCGGTAAGGTCGAGAAGCACCCCAACCTCCGTATCGGTTACATCAAGCAGCACGCTCTGGAGCACGTTGAGCTGCACTTGGAGAAGACTCCCAGTCAGTATCTGCAGTGGCGTTACGCCAACGGAGACGACCGTGAAGTTTTCCTGAAGCAGACCCGTATCCTCACCGACGAGGACAAGGCGCAGATGGAGAAGCCGGTTGACTTGGGTGATGGCCGTGGTCCTCGCCGCATTGAAGCCTTGATGGGTCGTCAGAAATGGAAGAAGTCCTTCCAGTACGAAGTGTAAGTTCTTCATCACCCCTGGAAAGTAAGCAGTAACTAACAAGAATAGGAAATGGGTTGGCCTGCTTCCCAAGAACAACACTATGATCTCTCGTGACACCTTGACCAACCTTGGTTTCTTCAAGATGGTCCAGGAGTTTGATGACCATGAGTCGTCGCGTGAGGGTCTGGGTTACCGTGTTCTCGAGCCCCCCATCATCTCCAAGCACTTTGAAGACATTGGCTTGGACCCCGAGATCGCCAACCACAACCAGATCTCCGGTCTGTCCGGTGGACAGAAGGTCAAGGTTGTCCTGGCTGGTGCCATGTGGAACAACCCTCACTTGCTGGTTCTTGACGAACCTACTAACTTCTTGGACCGTGACTCGCTTGGTGGATTGGCTGTTGCCATCCGTGACTTCAAGGGTGGTGTGGTTATGATTTCTCACAACGAAGAGTTCGTCGGAGCCCTCTGCCCCGAGCAGCTCCACGTGGCCGACGGCAAGATTGTCAAGCGTACCAACAACGCCGTCTCGGCGGACCGCTTCGAAGACAGCGCCGCCAGCTCTCCTCAGCCCGGCAGCACGGCCGTCAACTCGACCGCCACCAGCGTGAACGCTTCGGCCGCCAACTCGGGCGCCGAGGACCAAGGCGAATTGAAGTTCAAGGCGAAGAAGAAGAAGAAGCTCACTCGTGCGCAGCTCAAGGAGCGCGATACTCGTCGCAGACTGCGTCACCTCGAGTGGTTGCAGAGTCCCAAGGGCACCCCACACCCTCCGGACACGGATGATGAGGCGTAAGCATGTCTATGTCTTGTTATTAAAAGCGTTGTTATTGTTCATTGTTCATTATGATAATGACTGGTTATGTTTTTCTTTTCTTTTTGGCATATTTGATTTGTTTGATTGGTTCATTGGATAGACTGGGTTGGTTGCGTTTGCTGGCATATAGATGACATTCCTGTGTATATGGTAGATAGACTATGCTACATATTAGAGATGTGACCCTACCCTTTCTGTATTAAATACCCTGTACCGTACTCTGCTCTACGGTCACGGGACTCGTATACTCCAACTTCCAACCTCACCTCTCCCATCACCACCACTCTATACACTCACTTCCTCACCACACTTTCTTCACACACTCACTTACCTACACCCTCTTAACTACAGTCATTCTCTAATTAATATCCACGACTTTCCTCTTTCGTCCATTTCAAACTCACACGCGTCCCGTCGATCGCGGCCCAGAGATTGTTCTCCCTGATTGGCCCACCATCATTTCCCTCCGTTTTTTCGTCCCTGAAGACACTTGGCTCCTGTTACTTCCCTTCCTTTATTACCGTCTCACATAGAATATCTCCCGAATCACTCCCACGGCGCAACTCCAAAAACTTATAAATCAATGCCCTCCCCGGCTTGATCCATGCCTTCCACCCCCGCCACGGCTTCCGCCCGCTCGGGGACCTTCCGCAACAGAACGAGAACGTCCAGCAAAAGCAATTCGATCCAAAACTACATGCCTGTCCACGAAATGATTCCTGAGGAGGAAGGGGATGCGTCCTCGAGTCGGGTTCCTGCGCAGCCGCCGCCGCCGTATCGCGATGATGACGATGAGGTGGACGACACGGCGAGTTTACTAGCGGAGTCGGAGTCGGATGACGGCTATAATGACGATGGGATAAAGCTGCGGAAGCGTAATGTGTCAGGGTCCAAGTCGAAAGCAAAAGCGAAAGCGAAAGCGCCCGCACCGTCCCACGCCGCTGCGTATGTCCCCGTCGTGCGCAATTCCGGCGATATCGAGAGTTATCTGGATAGTATCACCGAGGCGGAGCAGGAGTTGTTATCGTCGTCGCGATATGACTACGAGGATGGCGATGGGTATGATTATGAGATGGGCATTGCGGACTCGGATTCTGATGGCGATGGGTACGGGACGGATATGAAGCGGAAGAAGGCGATGCGGAAGATGAGTATGGTTGATGGGGGCCGGCCGAGGGGTTGGAAGGCGTTTTGGTACTCGAAGACTTGGTGTCGGGCGCTGGTCGTCGTTATTGTTTGTCTCGTGTTGTTGATTGTGGGGTTTGTGACCTTTGCGAGGTATAGGAAGGTTCCGCCGCCGTATTATGTGAGTTCACCTTTTTGAGTCTTGATGGATGTCGTTAACGGAAATTTCTCTAGCCTATTATCCCTGCCGATCATTGGTATCCTACGCCTCGAGGTGGAACGGTCAAGTCTTGGGAGGATAGCTATAACAAGGCGCAGGATTTGGTGGGGAATATGACTTTGATTGAAAAGGTCAATATTACCACCGGTACTGGGTGGCAGATGGGGCTTTGCGTTGGCAATACTGGTATGTCCTGTGTCTCTTTTAAGCAACCTACGACTGACAGTTCACTCGTACAGGCACCGCCGAAGAAGTCGGATTCCCCTCCCTCTGCTTGCAAGACGGTCCTATGGGCCTACGATACGCAGACCACATTAGCGCTTTCCCTCCCGGCCTTACCACCGGCGCCACCTGGAATCGAACCCTTATCCGCAACCGAGGAATCGCATTGGGTCTGGAAGCTCGTCGCAAGGGTGTCAACGTGTTAATAGGACCGTCCATGGGCCCGATGGGCATGATGCCCGCTGGTGGTCGCAACTGGGAGGGTTTCGGGTCAGACCCCGTGCTGCAGGGTGTGGCTGCTGCGGAGACCATTCGTGGAATCCAAAGCAACGGAGTCATGGCTACGGCTAAACACTACGTGATGAACGAGCAGGAACACTTCCGTCAACCGTTCGAATGGGGTATCTCGACGGCGCTGTCTTCGAATATCGACGATCGCGCCCTGCACGAGGTTTTTGTCTGGCCGTTCGCTGAGAGTATCCGTGCAGATGTCGCCAGCGTCATGTGTGCATATCAGATGGTGAACAACAGCCACGCCTGTGAGAACAGCAAGTTGCTCAACGGCGTTCTCAAGGATGAATTAGGTTTCCAGGGTTTCGTGCAATCAGACTGGCTCGCCCAGCGATCTGGCGTCAACAGCGCCATCAGCGGCTTGGACATGAGCATGCCCGGCGATGGTCTGCATTGGGCAAACGGCAAGGCCCTCTGGGGTAGCGAGCTCACCCGTGCGGTACTCAACACCTCCATTCCCGTTGAACGGTTGAATGACATGGTGACCCGTATCGTCGCCGCTTGGTATCATTTCGAACAGGATCAATGGGAACGCCCACCGCCGGACGGTGAGGGTGGCCCGAACTTCTCCTCTTGGACTGATGATGAGGTTAGCTATTTGCACTGGGGAAGTAATGATGATGCTTATCGGGTTGTGAACCGCTATATCGACGCTGGTGAAGGCCATGGCCAGGTGGCGCGTGAGGTCGCTGCCGAAGGAACCGTGTTGGTGAAGAATGAGGAGGATACGCTGCCACTGTCGCGCACGCCGGATGGTCCGTACCGGGTTGGAATCTTCGGTGATGATGCCGGACCGGCTGAGGGACCCAATATTTGTCCCGATCGCGGCTGTAACCAGGGAACGCTGGGATCTGGCTGGGGTAGTGGCACGGTCGAGTTCCCGTACCTGGTTACTCCGCTGGAGGCGTTGGAGGCTGCATGGCAGGACTCGGAGAATGTCGAGACGACTGCGTACCTGCGCAATGGAGTTATGCCGGAGGATGCGGCGGATAAGGATTTGTGTCTGGTGTTTGCCAACGCGGACAGTGGTGAGGGATACATCTCGGCCGGTGGTATCCACGGCGATAGGAATGATCTCTACTTGCAGAAGGGCGGGGACTCGTTGATCAAGACAGTTGCGTCGCATTGTGGTGAGGGTGCAGGTCGGACTGTTGTCGTGATTCACTCTGTTGGACCGGTGGTTGTTGAGCCGTGGATTGATTTGCCTGGTGTGCATGCGGTGCTGTTCGCCAATTTGCCTGGTGAAGAGAGCGGAAACGCACTGGCTGATGTGCTCTTTGGCGACGTTGATGCCAGTGGTCGCTTGCCGTACACGGTAGGCAAGAGTCTCGAGGACTATGGCGCGGGAGCGCAGGTTCTGTACGAGCCTAACGCGCCAGTGCCGCAAGTCAACTTTACAGACGGACTGTACATCGACTACCGGTACTTCGACAAGCACAACATCACCCCACGCTACGAATTTGGATTCGGCCTGTCGTACTCGACGTTTACGATTTCTAATGCGCATATCAACTCCCTCCAATGGAAGTCCCGCTTCCCAGCCGCACGCCCAGAAAATGAAATCGACCCGCCTGAATACGACCCCGAACTACCAGACAGCGCATCCGCCCTCTTCCCCGCAGACTTCTCTAAAGTCTGGAAATACATCTACCCCTACCTCGACACCCTCGACGGCACCGAACCAGCCAACTACACCTACCCCAAGGGCTACAACCTCTCCGACCCTTCTCCTCCCTCTGCTGCCGGCGGTGGCCTAGGCGGAAATCCCTCGCTGTACGACGAAATGGTCAAAATCCAAGTCCAAGTCGCCAACACCGGCCGCCGCAGGGGTCAGGAAGTCGTTCAGGTTTACGTCTCTTTTCCATCGGGCGTCGTCGAAGAAGTCCCGCAACCCGCTCCGACCACGACCTTGCCCACGCCAACAGAAACACCAACAGATTCTAGCACACCCACTCCGCCTCCACCAATACTCAAGGAAGTCGAATTCCCAGACCGCGTGCTCCGCAACTTCACGAAGGTCGAACTCGACCCTGGTCAGCGCGAGACGGTGGAGATGACGCTTAGTCGTAAGGATTTGAGTTACTGGAGTGGTAGGTGGCAGAATTGGATCATGCCTGAGGAGGGGAAGTTTGGGATTTGGGTGGGGAGGAGTTCGAGGGATTTGGAGTTGATGGGGGAGTATTAGTTTAGGTACTGTATACTGTGTATGTGTACTGTGTGTAGGTGTGGGACTGGATGGGATTGTATATAGATTATGGGATATGTATTAATAACATAGATATGGATTGTTTTATTACGCTTTGCTCCTTGTTTTTGTTTGATGCACTTCTTCGGCCACCGTCACTATCACATTCCAGAGTAAGCCGGCATTATCAATCTCAACAATCCGACCATATCACAGGAAGATTGCATGTTACCGAGTAATATCCTTTTCGACCTCGTTTTCCTCTTTGTCCTGGGCTCTTTACAAAGGCTTCATAGATGTATCAGATATCAGTATCCAAGAACCCTAACCCTACTCCATCTAGCATCTTCATCTACATCTACACCTACATCTTCATCTACATCTACACCTACACCTACACCTACACAACCTCAACCCTCAAACCTCAAAAACCTCTGCCCAAAACTCAACACACTCCCTCAACACACTCCCTCAACACACTCCCTCAACACACTCCCTCAACCCCTCCCTCAACCCCTCCGGCAAAACCTCATCCGGCAACGCCACTGAAATCTTCCACGCCAGACTCGCAATCCCACCGGGCCCGTCAACTGGGCATGCCAGGAACCCAGCCTCCTTACCGTCCTCGTCCTGGATGGTGAAGTTACTGTTTCCGTTTGAGTTTGGTCCGTGGGAGACGCGGAGGCGGGGGAGGAGGGTACCAAGGCATCACCGTCATCACCAACAAAGGCCGTGACATTTGGACTATGGCCGAGGAAGAAGGAGTTAAATAGAGCGTTGAAAGGGAGGCCGTCGAAGTCGGATCCTTGGGCGGCGGCTTTGGCTATGAAAGCGCGTTTGGTGTTGCCAGCGTCGCTGGCTGCGAGGGCGACGGGGAAAATGGATAGGAGGGTAGTGAGTTTCATTTTGGGAGTTGGTGAGGATGGATTGAGAATGAGAGGAGAGGGTGGTGGTGGTTTATATGGCTATCGAGAGCAAGCAGCGTGCTTGGAATCTCACCTTGATACGGATTAATCGGTAAACGGCGCCAGAATCCCAGTCGTTGATCCCGGTTGAGGTATATGTCGCTGGACCACATCTGAATGCAATTTCCCTGTCGATCTATGATGTGTGTGATTTTGAGTCGGTTATGATGGAGATTGTATGGGTAGCTAAGGTAGTTAATTTATGGTGTATTGGAGGTTTTCCTTTGAAATTGAAAGGCTCTAGCGATTCAGGTCTGTAAATTGAGGTCTAGTGAGTGGCCATACTCGACTAGCCCTACATAGCCACTCCATTGAATTGATGAAGTGATCTACAGCTGTGATTGACATGTTACATTCTACTGAGACTGTACGGAGTACACAAATTTGCAATTGGTCGATCATGATTAAAGGTAGTAAAACTGACCTGTGTCCGTTGCTGAAAGGGGACGACGGTATCCATGTTGACATGGGTCAGGATGCAGGTATTGATTTCCAATAAAAGAAATGCATAAGCTGCATATTAGAATTCTATGGAAGTATCACAGGAGAACCAATCACATCATTATCCTCAATAAGCAATTATTGAAACTTCAGTTGGTTCGGCTTGGGTTGATATAGTACAGCCAGGGACCTGGTTCAATATCATATTCGTGCATATGTAGTAAGCAACAGTCATCGTGTGTGCAATACCCGAGATTCGACCGGCCCGTTCAAATACACACCAAATCCCCGTTTCGCTCGCCAGGTAACTACACGCACAGAGGCGACACAAAATTTATGCCGTGTGATATCGGGTAGTGGCTGACGCAGGTGGGAGGTGTTTGCGGTCGTGAGCCTATCGCTGAAGTCATATGCAATAGGAAGAAGAAAAGTGATTCTGAGTGTGTTCGATACCTGAATTGTGCCAATTCCAAGCCTAGCTACTGAGGTGGTGAACAGGATCGACCCGCTGCTTATGGTTTGCATAGAAGCTTCGATAATCGCAGATCGCGATTAGTCGTGCCATGGAACCACTTTTCAACATCGATAAGGTGCATAGAGAACAAGAGACTACTGAGCTACGTGCCCCAATTTACTGTGGAAGAGTTTGATATGCGATCATAGACATTAACAGTTATTTACTCATAACGCTTTTGTACAGACAAACAAATATCAACATGCACTTATCACCCTTTCTTTCCTCCTTTCCAGCGTAATCACATCACTGCGCGATGTGTTTAGATGTACTCCCAAGCGGCAGTAGCGTTCTGCTGAGCCTGCACAGCCATAGCAGAGAAACCAAGACACTTGCTAACGTCACCCTGAGGAACGGTAGCGTTCTGCAGCGAAGCGAACACCTGCCACTTGCTGTCATCGGCAGGGCAGGCCATGAAGCCAGAAGCACCCTGGCCCTTGTACGCCCAGTGGCCGATACCAGTGGAGGTGCTGGCGGGGGTGTACTCGAAGGGACCGGTGGAAGCACCCTCACCCATGTAGCCGGAGTGAGGGGTGGTGAAGCGCAGAGCGCCGTTGGAGTCGACGTAGACAGCCTGGCCGCCGGGGACGGAGACGTCCAGAGCAGCGCCGGTGCCGACGAAAGCGGTCACGTCGCCCTTGGGGCAGGGGGCGACCTTGGAGACGGTCTCGGGGCAGTAGGTCGAGGCCTCGCCGCCGAGGTAGAAGTAGCTGCCGTCGGCGTTCAAGGGGAGGAGGTGGATGGGGGAGGCAGAGCGAGCGGACATGACGGAGAAGGCACCGTTGGAGCGCTTGGCATGGCCACTGCTAGTAGGCAGGGCGAAGGCCATGGGGAGGACGGAGAGGATGGTAGCGAGCTTCATTTTGTTGGTGGTTGGTTTAACGAGAGTTCGTTGAACGAGAGTAGTTGGTATTAGAGTAGTAGTGATTGATTGATTGATTGAGTGAGTGAGTGAGTGAGTGATGATGATGAGCTGAATTGACCGGGAGATCAAGAGGTTTATATAGCTTCGTGGGATATACCTGGGAGATAACCTGTCTCTTTCAGGATATCAACATAGGGTCTGCATGTCTCAAAATGATGTCTTTCTGTCGGCCTGGATCGACCACGTGTGGAGGCAAATTTCCTGATTGGGGTATTTCTCCGCAGGGTGCATTCAGGGTTATTTTTATCGGCAGCGTTGCATCGTCTATTTGTTTATACGGTACAGAGTACTATTTTGATAGCTGTACCGTTCTATACAGGTCTATTGTTCAGTACACAGTACGCCAGCACATATTGTACAGCTATGTGTACAGAGTATCAGACTCGGTACATCTTCGGCATTGGCACGCCGTTATCAACTGATGCCGATCTATTTCTGGCTTTCCCGATCTGGAAAACACCGCCACGACTGCACTGCCCTGCAGAATTTTCTAATGCACTATCACCATTTAGCACTATGTCCGGGGTATTGACCATGTCTCACAACAATCTTCCAGGGTTCACATCTTCTCGGCGCTCCTTACAGGGCTCCGGCACGGAATAACCGTCTCTATTAATATTTGAGGCATGATGTCACGATGTATAAACTTTGCAGATACGGAGTACGATGAATCGAACCGAGTTTGTTTACTTGTATGATGCTTCGATCGCTATGTTGGGCAGCCGAATAACAGCCGAAACTATATGGGCATGTCTTAATTGGGAGGCCAAAGCCCTGTCTCCGGAAGTTATCCGATAAGGCCTAGTGGATTATGTTCGATATGCTCCGTACCGGCAGCCTTGAAAAAGCCTCTGTGAATTCCGGAAGAGGCTAGAGACTTCGGTTTTGTTCCTGTATAGAGAGGTTGGGAGGCGATTTCACACTCATCGATGGAAAGCTCAAGTGTACGGGGCGCAGAAAAAGACACCGGCTAGCTTGATTATAGGGTGTTTTGACTATGAACGCCAATAGTATCAACAAGATACCGTTCATAAGTACTGATGCACAAATTATATATCGTACCACCAACCTGCCTCCGGGACACCACCATAAGCCCAACAACCCGAATGGAATCTACATCCCAGATATGAGACATGCAGGATGTATTTTGCCCAAGCCAATGTAATCCGTGCTTGTCTATATTTTTACATCAACGATTGAATAACACACACACACACACCCTTAGAACCTGGTAATGGCAGAGCTGGCCGAACGCCGATATTATTCGGCCACATTGGCGCGACATAAATATTCTCCGAGGTTCCTTACCTACAAGCATCTCCATAGGCAACAAGTATGATCTCCCTAACATATCGCTCCATAAACCAGCACTCATCGTGCACAAGATCTGACAGTTATGCATTAATGCGGGTCACAAAGTGCCGAACAAAGCAGCGATTGGCTGCGCCCCTGTATAATCTAGTGCTAAATCGGTGGATTAATGAGGGGCAACGCAGCGGGCTGGCAATCCCGCAACCACCGATCTGATGCAAAAACATAACGAGCCATGTCTGGTCTCGAAGCAATCGGCATCGCAGCGAGCATTATCCAAGTCGCTGAACTTGGTGCCAAGCTTGCGGTCAAACTGTGCACTTTCTATCATCAGGTTAAGGAGTCGAATGAGGCTGTTCAGAGTCTGTCGAGTGATGTTTCGCTGACATGCAGTATTCTGCATCAATTGGGGGATAGTCTCGAGCAGGATGCGGAGACGAGGCTGTACTCGGCCAATGCATTCATTACTGCGCAGGAGGTCCTGGGAGAGTGTAGGAAGGTGTTTGATAAGATCGACCATGCGGTCGAGGAGCAGAAGCGCGATAATACGAAGAATCGGGTCGCTCGCGTGACGAGGAAGTTTGGACTCGCGCTTATGGAGAGAGATCTGGATATGATGAGGACCAATTTAGAGAGGCTGAAGAGTACGGTGTTGTTGATGTTGAATGTGATTATTTATGCCGGGCAGATTCGGTGGTATGTCTTACTCTGCATAACTAGTGGTGATGTTGACTAACAGATATAGTAAATCCGAGTCTCCTCTCCTGAAAGAACAACGAGAACTCATCGATCTCCTCGTGGCAGAGAAAAAGGCCAACGAGGACAAATACACCAATCTTCAAAAAGCCATCGAGTCGGCCCAAGTGAACAATCACTTCCAGGCGTTGACTCCCTCCATCAGCCAGGATACGGCGAGTACCACAAGCACTGCATACGACCCATCAACAGAAGTAAAAGAGTACTACACCCTCGTCAAAAACCTCCTCGAACGAGTCGACGCCTGCAAATATACTCTCGATCCAAGCCGACACCGGCGCATTCGCTACGGCGTTATGAATGTGCATTTAGCAGAGGAAAAGCTATTCCGGTCTGTCGATGAAGAGAAGCTCTCACAGCTCATTCGTGGAGACCCGATATTCGAGTCGCAAGCCATGCACGCTCCTGCAAAGGCCACAAAGCTGCGAAAAGCACGACCAGCGGTTGCGAACACCGGTGAAACGTTTAGCAATTTTGATACCCGTCCACTGTTTCCACCTTTATTTGGCTCCAGCCCTATCCACTTTGCTACAGAAAACAATGGGCAGACGTCGTCTTCGGCTTTTGCCACGGTAACAAAGCCCAAAATGTTCGGTTCTGCGAATCCGAGCTACAATCACCGCGGATCGGAAACTGATTATGAACCTTTGTTTGGGCGGGGCTTTGAAAGCCAGGACAGCCCCAGTCATTCGGCGGATGATGTCTCTAATGCCGTGGAAAACTTTGTTCTTGAGTGGACGACTATAGACAAGGGTGAATTACATGATTGATTATCAAGAATGGCCTTGCATGCAATAATTGGAAACATTCAGGATTAATTGCTGGGAGGTATTCGAGAGAATTACTTGGCCAATCGTTGTATAAAATCTGTATCTCATAAGCTAGCAAGGTGATAATAAAGTGGTTTCATGTAAATCATTAACCGTCAGTCTATGCTATACATTCGGCCGTATAAGAAGCCATAAGCATTTCCGAAACTTCATCTCCTCATAATAAGACTCACTTCTTCGGCCGCTTCCAGAATCCACTGGATCCGTCCCATTCTTCTTCTTCAACGTCGCATTGAACCGGGTTAATTTCGACTTGGACGTCCACGGCAGAATATCAAGCTCAAGCTCAGCAATCCACGGCTGCAAGATTTTGATTCGCTGTTGCTGCAAATCAACCCCACCCTGCACCTGTCCCTGCTCAAGTCCCTGCCAATTCGCAGAGGTGGCAGTGCCCGCGCCCGCCTCATTCAAAAGTCGCTGCGAATCAGGCATCTGCCGACTAACTTTCCCCTTCGAATCCAGAATCGGTATGTTGGCAATATACGCCAACGCATCATGCTTCACAATCTCGACCTTCAACCCCCTCGGTCCGAAAATCTCCTGGTTCGCTTGCCGGATGTACGAGTCCGTGCGTGATTTCGAGACTCCATGGCTTCCTAGATTCGCGAGGCCGCTTACTGCGGAGCCGAGCCAGTGGAGCGGAAATAGGATTGGGACGGATTGGAGGATGCCGCCTGTTGCGTCGAGGACTTGGAGGGGTGGGTTGCTGGTTATGAGTTTGTTGAGGTGGTCGAGGAAGGTGAAGAAGGATTCGCGGGGGAGGTTGTAGGCTGTTAATATGGGGGCGTAGGCGCGGAGGAAGGGGGAGTCGAAGGAGGGTTCTATTGCGGGGATTGCTATCGGTTTGTTTGATTGAGTGGTGCCCGGCTGGGGTGGTGAGTCGGTGCCCAAGTCTGTTGCTGTTGGGGTGTACGGTGGGGGTTCCGCGTTGGCTGGGCTAGTATTTGATGGCCCAGCAACACTATCGGAAGGACTGTCCAAGTTCTCAAATGGGTTTTGTGACTTTTCGCTGGCCATGGTGTGAATGATAGTGCGATGTTGAGTAGTACTCCGTAGTCTAATTGAAAACAAGCACATTCTGGGGGACAATCGGGTCTTATAGAAATTCGTAGTATTCGTTGTTAGGGCTGCTCAGCCTCGTATTTTTTTTTTTTTTTTTTTTTTTTTTTTTTTTGTTAACTACCTAATCAGAAAGCTTGTTCCTCTCCTTTTCCCGTTGCCTTATAGTGGCGGTGCAGAATTAGGATGAAGTGGTCATAAAGCAGTCAGCCTTGCCGACTTACTATACTAGATTGGGTACATTAACATCATATGGACTACTATTGCAGAGCGCTATAAAATATCAAAATGTATACAACGTCGTCAACTTGTAGTTTGTCTGGCCCAATATAGCGGAGGCAATTCGGACTCTTGGGCAATTTCGAATACATTCCCATATTATTCGTGGGCTACATATATCCTTTGTCATTTTGTCGGGAACGCCATCCCACTTCGAATATCAGTCGGTATAAGTGCTGAGTTTTCGTGCACATATAGATGGCCATTATATCGCGGCAATTAACGTGTGCAAGTACTTTTATTTACTTTTATATAGTTATATATATATATATTTTTTGGCCTTCCGACACGGAGCCCAACTCTTAAGTGTGAGCGTGGTGAGATGTTGCCAAACATCCATACTTTGGAGCGGATAGTGCCTGGCTCTCGTCGACGTCGATAAGAAGGAAGACTTTTATGTTAGAATGTGTGAGCCGTCAATTTTTCTGCTGACCCGGAAGGACCTCACTAGAAGAAAGCGATCACATGGTTATTCCGTCGAGCAGTTTCGCTGTTCAGCTAAAATTCGCATCATACCAGGGAATTCGGCTAACGCCTGAGTGCGCGACCACACCATTGTATCCATAACGCTAACAAAATGATTCCTGGTGTCAAGCCACCTCCACGGGACCAGCTCGAGGAGCACTACATGTCAGGTTTGAACATAGACTGGTGTATGGCCTGGACGGATAATGATGCTTACAGCATCCACTGCGCACAGATGCGAGTGTTGCTGATGGGTCGATAGTTTCTTCGTCGACTGCTAGAAGGGTGGCTAGTTTTGTGATTAGGGTAGTTGCTGCTGTGTTAGATGGTTGTCCGGCGCCTTTCGAGATTTTAACACCACTGAGCCTTGAGGGTGTCTTGTCTGCGGGTTGGCTGTTGTCAAAGAGTATTGACGGTGGCTGTGGGTGCGTTGGGGGCTCTGTTGGAAGAGGACTTTCGCTATCAACCAGGGGGGTGGTATTGAGCTTGTAGGGTGTCGCTTGCTTCAACGGAGGGAGCGGTGCAGTCATTGGTAGCTGTTGACGTGCGTCCAATTGTGCGACATGATTTGTGATCCTGTAGTATCTCCTGGCAACGCTTGCGAAGCACCGATGCACTGTCCAGATCATCCAACAACTCTCCTTCTTTGGTACCGTTAGTCAAAGTGTAACCTTTGAAGATAAACTGTAGACTGCAAACTCACCAGGAAACCACCCCGGGAGAGTCCCGAATATCAAACAATAATACAGCGGAAGCCTCCTCTGATGCAGAAAGATAATCTCCCCATTCTGACCAAGCAACTTGAATATATTCGCTACAGCATCGTCCATGTTCTGCGAGAGATCAGGGATTCCGTTGATAGCGATGAGATCGTAATCGTGCCATGTGTATCCTTGTGACTCGGGATCGTGTATGATATCCAGTAGCCGGAGACTAACCATCTCGCTACAGTCGCCAAGTTTCGTAGCAGTAGATAGACTCTAATACATCGGTCCGGACGCTTGTCGCGTCGTATCTAGCAAAACGAGCCTTGTTGCTGCCAATTCCTCCCGTGGTCTTGAGCAGAGAAAGCGTGGACCCCGGTGTCATTCCAATTCCCAAGATATTCATCTCGGGATCTTGATGGATTATATTCTCCAAGTAGGCTCTTGTTTCCGGGGACATGTGCTTGGCCGCGTAGGCCTGTTCGTATAGCTCATACCAGACATCCTCTTCCGGCGTGAGTATTAGCGGGTGGATTTCTTCTCTGAGGATTTGAGGAAGGTGTTCTCCAAAACGACAGAGGAACTCACCAAGAGGGCCTGAACGATGGAGTTTTTGTTGGAGTTCGTCTCTTTGAGCACCGTTAAAGTGGACAGGCTCGCTAGCCCTGTGTTCGCATTGTAGCTTCATGTGTTCCACGTAATTCTAGTGAGCGGGTTCGAACCCCTTCCCGTCGAGTGAGCTCATCGCGTCGAGGAAGAACATCGATGACAACTGTTCAAGTTCCCCTTCAATGCACGGGCCTGCCACCCGGCCAAGCTTCAGATCGTGTACCTCGAAAGCTACCTCCTGGGAGTCCCCGGTCTGTTGCACGACATTCACAGCGCTTTGCGCCCCAAAGATGCTTGGCTCTTGGATACAGATTTCTGCGAGAAGCTCGTCTCCTGGTTTGGCGCTAATGCTGTCTGAAACCCACATTTCTCCGATTGCGACGGGGGTTAATAGTCTAGGTCGTCCCTCGGGTCCACAGGATGCGAGAGAGGCGGCATGAAATAGAGCTTCCACTGAGATAGGATGTATGACGTGTGGATACTCGAATCTACAAGGCATCGTGGATTGAGTATCAGGGATGCGGGTGGTGCAGACTGTCCTGGATGGCTCTTGAGACATGTCGACCATACTCTGGTACGCCTTACCGACTTGCAACCCGACGCTTTCCAGGGTAGTATATGCGTTCTCCGGCTTCATGCTCTGGGCGGAAATTGGCTTGATATCAACAGGGTCCATGGCTTCCAAATGCCTTCGCTTCCGCTCAACATTTATCTGCCCATAGCAATGCTCCCTGCACCCAACGCCCACCAAGTGCGAGAGCACAGTGAGGACCGATTTCAAGGAGCACATCCACATCGGCTCCGACGCACAAGCTGCGGAGAGAATCCACAAAGCGAACGGGTGACTTCATGTGTGTGGCCCAGTAGCTCGCATTTAGCTCTGATGGGTGTAGCAAGTGACCTGTAACTGAGCTCCGGTATCCGATCATCAGCAAATGTCGGAAATCCGACGGCCGAACTAAAACGGTAACTCGCCGATATCCATTATATCAAACCGGCAATTGCGCGGGATATACCATACGCTGGACCAATCTTTGCAGGACCAATGACAGGGGCATTTGTAATTCCTTTCGCATAAAGGAAAAGGAACGACCCTAACTCAAATGCATTATACACAAGCAGATTAGGTATCTATGTTACAGTATAGGAAAGTCCGGATTAAGCCACCCCAATGGCACCTCACTATTAAACAACTGCCACATCAGCCAATCAGCCGAAAGCCCTGGCTCAGAGTCGGCCGTATCTTGGCCCAGATCTAGATTATCACCGGCATTCGTAAAACTTCGAACTGAGGGAAGTGCCTCCGCCGGCCTTTGCATTTGTAAATTAGACTGGGAAAGTGCCTCTCCATCCTCGTGGAATAGCGACTCGCAAAGGCGCTCGAGGGAAGTAAGAAGGTTGAGAACTTTCTCCAGGTGCGGATCGCGCTTGAACTGTGATAGACCAGTGGTAATCTGGTGCATGACCTCGTGGTCGTCCTTATCGAGTGTTCCGATGATATTACAGAAAACAACGAAGAAAGGGCTGAGTGGGTATAGAAGCAATGTCCTGCGACTTTGTTAGCAAGACTCCAGGAGCAGAGAGGAGCAGAACCAACCATGTCAAAAAGGATGGGTATGGATCGTCAAATCCCAACTCAGCGCGGTGTTGCTGCAGAAATAGAAACGCCCCCAGAGATTTTCGAGCGTAGACTAGACATTCTCTATGTACTAAAGGGGTGAATGTGCATCTCAGACGCGTTCGGAGGATTTCCACGTAGATTGCATAGTAGCAGAAGTCGGCGGCAATCCAGTCATATTGAAACGTTTTTGGGAGAGATTTACGGCTCTGTTATTGTCATCAGTGATGCAATCGGGATAGCCAAGGGCCAGGGAGCTTACGGATTCTAGGTCTTTAGAGATGCTGTGCATCCTTTCCTCGATCAAATTGCAAGTATCCAAAATGTACCTGGAATCTGCTCGCTTCAAATGCGACGAAAATGCAAGCAGGTGCCCTTGGATCTGCGCGAGATCCAGCAGAATTCGGATTAACGGGTCATACGGTGACTGCTGCATGGAGGCGATGAGCTCTGTCGGAGATACATTAAGATCAGGCAAAGCTGTAGGCCGCAGGAGAAGTGCGCTGACTGTTCTATCCATATAGTAGCACCAGTATACGGCGCTGTGTATCTCCCCTTCAGCCTGTGAGCGAGCCGGTATGCTGCGAATCCGATCATAACCGAGTGCGACAATTTGCTGAGCGGCGTATGAGTTCAGAGCCCAGCATTGTTTGACATCTCCCAGTTGTTGCATCAACAAGGCCTATCCGTGTTAGTCTCGGGTCATGAAAATTGATTGCAGCGCTTACACTCGATACCAGGGACTGAATGGACTGCAGGCTCGGCGATGCAAGGATGTTAAATTGGCGCATACTCCGGAGAGTAGCTGCGATGGAAGCATTTCTTGACTGAACGAGCTGGTTCTTCACAACGGGGTTGGTTATCATTCTCGAGAGCTGATAGAAATGCATGATTGCTTTGACGTAAATGCAGACGCAGTATTGATGGAACAATTGTCCCTGGCAATCACCCTTCATGAGAGCCGCGGCCATTTTTTCAAGCGTCTTGTTCGATATATGGTCTGGCCACTGAGGCCCGGTATTTGGATGCAAGAGCATCAGTAGTAACTCTGCTGGAGGAGCTTCCGGTACAGTAGCAGGTTCCTCAGTAGCAATGTCCGTTGTATCATTCCCGACGCTCTCGCCTGGCTGCTTTTCCTCACATCCTCCGATTTGGTTCACCAGCTGTAGAGCGGCTTTGAGAACAGTCTGTTGTTTTTGACTGGTATGTCTGCTGTCACCCAGTTCTAGCTGGATGACCGATCTTGCGCGCATTGCATGATGGTTGGAACAATCAGTGCCGGCGTCGCTCTCCGCACGCTCTTCCAAGTGTTCGTGAACATCAATTCGTCGTCTCTGCCTTGCCGGTGCCTCCTCGACTTCACTGTCATCTAGATTTGCCGAAAGCTGGCCACCTCTGAACGACGCATTAGTTTTAGTTTGGGCGTTCAGTAATACCAGAGATTAGAAATGGAATCGCACCTTTGCGACGGAGGTGTCAGCGTTGGTCTTTCTACTTGAAATATACTCTCCTCCGGAGTCAAAATACTGTTTTCATTAGCATGGCATCTTATCATGGGTAAGATACAGGCGACCAACCCCGGCAACGGTCTTTTCCTCGACCTCCCCGGACGAACTCGGCGACAATCCACGCCGGCATCCGCGCAATTCGCGCAACGTTGCTGTCTATCACATTTGACCTACGGCTATATAAGCCAAGAACATAAATTGGACCAGATGAATTGAAGGATAAAAACCTTTCTCGAATGGCACCGATCGCACTAGAACCGAGTAAGCCTAAACATCCCGAAATTCAATGTACCGGAAAAGGCAGTAAGTGGGCTTACGGCAGATAAGATGTCCCCAATGAAATAGCCTTGTGACATTCTTTCTAATATATGTAC
This sequence comes from Aspergillus glaucus CBS 516.65, assembly GCF_001890805.1. Lineage (NCBI taxonomy): Eukaryota > Fungi > Ascomycota > Eurotiomycetes > Eurotiales > Aspergillaceae > Aspergillus > Aspergillus glaucus. Next base: position 138,568 of record NW_019170469.1, on the reverse strand, counting down.
ATGAAGAATTTCCGACGCAATAGTAGAGAAGTTGACAAGCAATGAATAATTTACAGAATCCTCCGTCCCGACCAAACTGCCGACGGCCCACTTTCCGAAACTGTTCGGATCCCCGAACACAAATAGAAAGGCTTAGAAAGGAATTCCCTTGCCGTCGTAAACCTCCCATCCGGCATGATAGGTATTCTTGAACGTGCCGTTATCTTTCTGCTCGACGGAATTGATGACCTCCATAATACCGTTTACTCCTTCGTCGACTGTGAGATGAGCCTTTTTGCTGCCCATGTCGGTTTGAACCCACTGTTTTTGTTAGATGCCGGGTAACGATAATCAGGGGAACGGGAGTGGAACTCACGCCAGGGCACAGTGCGATGAAAGTATAGCCCTCATCCTGGTAGGACAGGGCGTATTGAACTGTCAACGCGTTGAGAGCCGCTTTGCTGATTTTGTAGGCCGGGGTAGGAGAAAAGGCCATGTGCGGGGCATTTGTGATGGATCCGAGCGTGCTCGAGCTGATTTTAAAGTTAGAGCATGTTCCGGAACTATGGGTATTAGGCAGACTCACATGTTGATAACCTTCTTCACCTGTCCGCTCTGCAGCAGAGGAAGGTATGCGCGGGTGACATTATGCACGCCTGTCACGTTCACAGACATATGCCATGCAAGATCGTCCCTATGTCTCGTTAGCACCGTTCCCATAGCTCGCATTCATGTACACATACATCTGTGCCACCTTGCCATCCAAAGCCGCAAGAACTCCCGCACAGTTGACGAGAATGTCCAGACTCGACTGGCCCAGAATCGACTGGACCTCGTTGACGGACTGGGCAACACTGGACTCATCAGTGACCTCAAGAGGAACAAAAACGACGCGGCCGTTGGACTGCGCAACGACTTCCTCGATGCCAGGACTGGACTTTCGCGATGTAGCGATGACAAAATCTCCCTGCGACGCGAAACGCTTGACCATCTCGAAGCCGAGGCCGCGAGCGCTACCGGTGACTAGGACGTTGGGCATTGTGATTGAAGATAAATCGTATGTAGGTCTGTATCTTCTGCTATGTGTAAAGACCAAGTTACAGAGTACAAGGTATAAATAACAGACCGGACTACATTTGGCTCCCGAAGCCCGAAAAAATCGAGCCATTCGGAGACCCGCATTTATCTCCGGCCGTTGCTTAGCAATTGTATCGTCCAAGGAGTGGAGTCATGCTGTGGATATATTATTAATTGAGAGAGAAAATGGACAGTGAAGTTTTGAGAATGTAGAGAGTAGAGTACAGTAGAATACACGGTATGCCCAAGTGCGAGGAGGTCTGGTTTTGACCAGAGATGGCCATCCGTGGTGGTGAAGTATTTTAGGAGGGTACGTTGGGTTTTGAATCCTGTGTTTATAATTAGATATGCTGTAGCCCATGAAATATGCATTCGTTGAAAATACTAACCAAAACCTCCCCACACACCACCACAATACCGTTCAACTAATCTCTCCTGATTCTCCAACAGCGCCGGTTCGATCTGCGAAAAAGGGACTTTCAAAATATGCAAATCATGCACGGTAGGGTTATCGTTCGGGTTGCATTTTCTGTAATGCTTGTTCTGGAAGATCGGGTCTGATGAATTCGATATCGGAACCGCCTGGACATCCCAGGTAGTGTAGAGATATGTCCCCGTTGTTACGGCCAGGGCACCACCGCTGGTGGAAAAGCCTCGACGGAAGAGGATTTTGAGCATGTTCACGGATGGATTTTTGTTTAATGATGGCAGAGGGAGCTTGTTTAGACTCGGAGCAGAAATCGCAGCGGACCGTCGGAGATCTTGTGGGATAGGTCGGACATCCGACTCGGAAGGGAAAGGCATCAGTCCCACCTATCTACCTTTTAAGGATTTTACACGGGCTACGGGGGGGGGGATCTACAAGAGGTGCCGTCGGAGGTCGGAGTATGAACAAACCCGGTTATTGAAATAGGTGTATCATTGCTATACCTGTACTCGCTATTGCTAATGAAAAAGAAATTTGACTATCGGCGGTCAACGTCCTCCGCATGCTCGGTAACTTCGCCCTTCGAATCGTCCAATTTTGTTTCAGGCCGGTGCTCGATGTCCCGGAGATGCCCGAACGCAAATGTCCGTTCGAAGAGGACGTCCATTTCCTCAAGAGAACGGGCCTTGGTCTCCCGGACGAAGAGGAATACCCAGACACCCATAGCAAAGCAGAAGATACCGAACATGATAAACGTGCGCCAGCCGATGTTGGAAATAGCTGCGGGGGTTATGTAGGTAATGACGAAGTTGAATAGCCACTGCGTAGCAGAACCCAGACCGACACCATACGCACGCAGACGGGTAGGAAAGATCTCAGATACGTACACCCAGGGAATCGGACCCCAGGAGGCGGAGTAGCCAATGACATACAGATAAATCATGACGACCATGGCAAGAGAGGAAGAGGAAATACCCCCGCCCGTGCTGTCCGGGTCCGGGGGCTTGCTGACCAGCACCGCGCCCAGAACAAACATGATGGCGCTCATCCACCAGCCGCCGATGATGAGGGACCAGCGACGGCCGATCTTGTCGATACCTATGATCAGGAAGATACCCGTCGCGACGACCTTGACCACACCATAGATACCAGTGGTGAACAGACTAGTGTTGCCACCCGTGACACCAACGGTTTGGAAGAGCTGGGGTGCGTAGTATCCGATACTGTTTGTGCCGGAGAACTGTTGCCAAAACATCATGATGAAACAGTTGATGAAGCGTAGACGGTTGCCGGATTGGAGGGTCTCGCGCCATGTCAGGCCTTGTGTTTCTTCGACCTCGTGCTCGACGGCTGTTTTGATTTCGGAGAATTCAGCCTGGACGTCCGGGTCATCCATGGGCTTGCTGCGCATGTATGCCAGGGCCTTGAGGGCTTCTTCATAGCGGTTTTCTTTGGAGAGCCAACGGGGGGATTCGGTCAGGAAGAACATCCCGATAAACATGAGACCGCCAGGCACGAGCTGAAAGGCAATAGGGATCCGCCATTGTTTAGTCGTAGGGGCGATGTTCTCGCCAACACCGTAGCAGAGCCAGTAGGCCACCGTGACACCGATGACGAGGAACTCCTGGAACAGACCGGCGATACGACCACGGATTTTCGGAGGGCAGTTCTCAGACACGAAGACGGGAGTGATGGAGGACATGCCACCAATTCCGAATCCTGCAATCACACGCCCGCCGTAGATATAGGAGAGCGAGCCGTTTGCAGCGCTTTGCACGGCGGCACCGATGAGGAAGATCATGTTGAAGCCCATGATGGAGTATCGACGACCGTATTTTTCGTTGACGAAGGCACCCAGAATGGCACCGAAGAAACATCCGGCCGTCAGAAGGGACACGACATTGGACGAGACCTGCGCACTCTCGCTGCTTGAAAAGCCTCCTGAGGCGGAAAGACCGAAATCACTCTTGAAGCTCTGCAGCTCCAAGACACTACCCATCACACCAGTATCATAGCCTAGCCTGTCAGTATCACGACCCAAAGTAATAAAGCACTGAAAAGACTTACCGAATAAAAAGGAGCCAGTGTATGCCACCGTGGCCAGCACGTACACACGCAAATTCCCGAATGCCATGTTGCAGTCAGTCACCTCGTGAGATTTGAACAAGATGTGAAAAAGAGGATGGTCCCATTTATGATAGACGAGAAATCAGCTGAGAGACTGAAGTACCCCGGACTTTCCAAGCATGACGATTGGTAATGCATCATGTTCATTACCCGACATCAGGGCCAAGCTGAATGCATCAAACGCCGTTTAGTCCCAAGAAGAGGGTCCAGAGCAACGAGATGAGAATATGCTAACTATTATTCGAGCATCGCATATACGATAAACATCCGGGTCACGGGGTCGGCATTTGGGCCTCGCTCGGATAAATTCCGCAGTGTTTAACTGGTCCGGGGAAAGAAGGGTGGAGATTATATGTCAATCAGGATCTCATCTTGCCCCGGATAGGTCAATGAGGCGAAGAGAAAGCCTACCCCAGATTATGTTAGCCGAGATGCAGAGGCGGGGCCGATCTGGGGGAGTTTGATTGCACCGGCAAGTTATGGCGTATATTTTATTCCGCACAGGAGAGAGGGGAGCAGGAGTGTTCTCATGCCATATTGCCATACCTTAAAGCTGACAGTATCCGTTGTGCATGCCCTTGTGCATGCATCCGTGCTACTTGAGCCAGACCAAGCACAAATTCGATATCATGTTCTTGTCTGACATCCTACAGCGACCCCCCGGTCCTTCGGGTATACGGATTAGAGGCACAACCTCATGGCACAGACCTCGCCGGGGCCTGTTGACAGCCGATATATCCGGGGAATGTGTGGAGAGACGTGCCATGGGTGGTCAGGCAATACAAGCCGTTTAAATTGCTGTTTGCAATACATATATGATATATGATATTTGCCTTGATGTCGGGTTTGCACTGTTTGATTAGTTTGCTTTCTGCCTTCTTTTTTGGACCGCAACCATGTTTCTTCTACTCATCTGAGTCCTCATTCACCATGTGTCCGCCGCTCGGAGCCATATCCGGTCAATCAACTGATTCCAAAGAATATCCAGAATGTTTACCGCCGGATGATCTCTCCCGGGGCGCCTACGACCTTGCGCGATCATGCCTACCCCCGGCCATCCTGAATCACAGTGTCCGTGTCTTTCGCATCGGAGAATGGCTTGCTAAGGCATCTCAGTCGGACTGGGCATACGAGAAATGGAATCTTCTCTTCGTGGCCTGCATTCTTCATGACATAGGCTGCGCCAGTCAATTCGATGGTCCCCAGCGATTCGAAGTCGAGGGCGCCGATGCAGCCGCAAACTATCTTCACCAACATAAAATCGCCGGGTCGGACGTACACGAAGTCTGGCAGGCGATTGCTCTCCACACTAGTCCGGGGATTGCGGAGCGTATTAGTGTTCTTGCCCGTCTTGTCCGTCAAGCGGTTCTTATCGACTTTGGTACTCAGTTGGATCAGGAAAGCCACAGTGTTCGAGATGCTGCTGAGGAGGCGTTTCCGCGGCTTGGTATTGAAAACATTCTAGGGGATGTTGTTGTTGATCAAGCACTGAGGCAACCTCAAAAAGCACCGCCGGCTTCGTGGCCTGGTGTCTTGTTACGGGCAAAGAGGGACTGGCCTGAATGGGAAGGTGTCAATAAAGGGTTTTGACTGTCTCGGATATGGTCTCTTTCTATCCTGTCAGTCTGTCGCACCGCTACGGCATCGCTAGGAAGCGTAAGAGTATATATAGCAATTGTCATAGAATACACGACCGTAGTTTTCAAATGAATAAGAATGCTTTTGCTCAATTGTATAGCATCTACTCCCCACACGTTCAACGCCCAGAGAATCCCCTGATTTAAGCCTCCACGGCAGCAGAAGCCAAGTCTTTAGAAGCAAGATCAAATACAATAACCGATACACGGCCAGATGCATGCCCAATGAAAATCCGGTCATCTCCAACAGCCATTGCTGTCGCGTGATAATCTGGAAGAAGCCACAGAACCTTTTGGCTTCCAAGGACTAGCCAGTCGCCCTCCAGTCGAATCCAGTTCACGTTTATGGATTGGAGTGTAAATTGCCTTTCAGATGGTGGCAAAGAACATAGTCCTCCATTTGTCTTCACATATCTCTCACCACTCGAAATCGACGAGATATATTGAATGCCTATGTCAGTGTCAATGCAATGCCTGTGCTGTAGAACTCCTGTAGCTGCATCCCAAATCTTGATCATTCCGCGATAGCAAATTCCGGCCACAAAGCCGCCATCGGGTGAATAGGGTATTGGATCAGTTCTTCCATAGTCTCCTGTGAGAATTCGCTGCGGTGTATATTGAACCACGTCTCATAGACCCATTACTTCTAGCCAGATAAGGAAACTTCGACGAAGAAAGTCATATGCCTTGTGCATGTCGCATGGCCTCGCATGACCTCGTTCGAGATGTCGGACTCAGTACCGACATGCATATTCGAGACGCAGAAGACGCTTGTTTTGTAAAGCCGTGTCTTTGCTCTTCAGAGGACCTGGATCTTCAAGATCACAAATGTCTTCTTTCAGACCCTTGTTTGTATCCTGCATAAGCACAACGCATTTTTTCAAACATCCACAACTGGAAGCATTGCCCGTGTAGCCAAGTCACACTGGAGGACAGTGTAGGCCAGGCTGACCACCATATATCAACTAGCAACATGTTGGATAAATTGCACGCAAGATATTTCCTCAGCAACAAATGAATCAGTTCTACTTCCTCGTTCTTTTTCCTGGGCGCAAGAATGGGCCTAAAGGCATCGAGGGTGTCTCGTACGGTATTCTTACCAAACCCCGTGATGTCTTCCAGTTCTATGCTGGTCATCGGCCGCATAGCAACGGCCAAACAGTGCAGGATGTCAACAGTAAATTGTCGTGGATACTTTTTGTACTGGCGCTCAAGTATATCCCGGAGAATTCGATTGTACATAGCGTCCAGTCCGGCCGGAAAGAGCTTGTCTAGAAACACAGTATTCTCGTTGACTATTTTGCGTTGTGTCTTTGCATCGTCCAACAGGGGCATCATCCAGGCCATCCAACACAATGTAGAGATCATGGGACGCAATTATGTTTCGAATCATGTCGTCTAAACATTGCCAGAGAAGTCCAACATTGGGTTGACTGAACAAATCTGACTTGCGACCCGGGGATTTGTTCAAGATGACTTTGCACAAGCCATCTCCATTCTCCAACACGAGCATTTGACTTAAAAGGCCCAAAACAACTGCAAGCTCCGTGCTAAACCTGACGTTTCTCGTGTCACAGTGGTATTTCAGCACAGGAGCTTCTCGATGTTCTCCAAAGCTCTGCACAAGCCTGTCGACAAGGAACTCGGAGAGATGAGTCTTGCCCTTTCCAGGACCCCCACATATCCAGAGGAGGCTGTTTCCCTCATCGCGCTGCCATTCCTCGAATTCGCCTTGATAAGTCTGCCCCGCGTCAATCCCTCCACCAACTCACCAGCGGATCAAAGGATGAGAGGGAGTTGGCTAGAATCGTCAAGAATATCGACAATGGGAGGATGAATCTTCTTTTGCATATCCAGGCGGCTGGTGTTGGACTCACCGTTGATAATCAACACAAAATCACCGCCAATACCGCAGTCGTCAACGAGGTCAACCGTATTGTTCAGGCGAGGTTCGGCGATGATAGCAGGCTGAAGATCGCGGACATCATTGAGAACAAACCCATGCAAGGTACGGATGTTGCAAATAAGCCCCGTCAATCTTGTTGGATATGCTAACGACGAACAGCCGATGGCACAGTATCTCTCATACACCATGCTCATAGAGCAACTGCCCGAGCTCGGGAGGTCTACCGTTGGGCCAATAACCTCATCCTCGGGAACCGATATATATAGTAGCGCGCTAGTGCATGGAAACTTCTACTATAAGCATGGCAATTACAAAAGAAACATTGCAAAGGCCTAAGGGAAATCTAAAATTCTTACGCTGCAAGGATATAGGAACAGATACTTTCCAACAAAGGAAAATTCATTTTCTATGGGGGGATTATTCCCAATTATGTCGTCAATGTGATCATTTCTACTGATGTATAGTGACAAAACTTTAACTACGAATTCACGAAAGAGATATTCCCGGCACATTTCGGAGGACATCCAGCGAGATAGAGGCAAACTGATGAAGCTAGAACCATTCCCAGCAGTATCCGAGCCAAAGAGCGGCGTGTTGAGCAACAAGCTCAGACGCCGGAGATCCTGGGAGGTCTTTTATGAACCAATACTGACAACATGGGCTCCGATATAAAAAGTAGCTATCAGGTGCACAGGAACTTCCCGGGCTAAAATCAATAAACCCTTTGGACGGCAGTGCCAGACATGCGGTTCCGGGGTTATCCGTTATCCCCAATGAGTTCATAAAGGCGGGTCATCTCCCCGTGCATGAAAAACGAGGCAAAACGTGCCGCGACCTTAATCCGGTCACTTGTAATGCAGATCTCAAGCAGTTTCCGCAAATGCAACATTTCCGGCGTCATATTGCCGCAAACGAGTCCTTGAACATTTTTTTTTTCGGGGAGACCGGCGACAAACCCCAACAAGCTTTGACGAGACATGGCATCGGCGACAATTTCAACAAGCGAGTCACCGCTATTGTGCCCGAACTGTAAGGGTGTCCGAACTGTAAGGGTGTCCGCACGCACTCCGGATATGGACATGATGATCAATGATCTCATTAACGCCAGGCTGGGGAAATGGAGATTTGGAGAAGCCAACACTGATAGGCTGTTTGTATTTTTATTATGTATAGGCTCTGCAGCTGAAGGATTGTTCGGCGAACGAGACAAGCTACATTCGGGGCCCAAGTTGATACTTGGCATGTATGGTGGCCTTGGAGAAGTTAGGCCACGCCTCAGGGCGTGAATTCCTTGTGGATTTGGAGATGGCACAGCTGGCGAAATGTCTCGAACTGAGTTTCTTGACAGCTGAACTATATTATCTCCGACCGGTCAAGGCACGATACAACCAGAAAAAGGACCGAGTTTAAATTTCTTCCGAAATAGATAAACCAGAATAGCTTTACTCCGGAGTACTCACTACCGAGTACGCGTACAAGATAAAAGATATGCTCGCTTTGTTCAGGCAAGCCGGGATCCGCCGGTGGTCACCTCCTATGCACCCCAACGGTATGTACAAACTACTCCAACTAAGCGGCCGGCGTGTAGCTTAAGTTGAGTTAATATCTCATTATCTGGGGAGAGTGGATGCATTGTAGCATTAATCATTATTCATCGGCTCAAAGAGATAACGTTACGGACAATGGCCGATGGCACCGGGGGGTTCTAACCCAATGCAGTTTTCTCCACGCCCAAGTCAAGATAACAACCAGTCAACCTTGTTACTAACAAGAACTCTCAGCCCTAGATGTAACCAATGATACCGTCTGGAGATAAATTTGTTCCTGGCGTGGCGAACCATATCATACAATGACAGATACTGAAACACGCAGACGGGCAAGTGTGCCGCATTTGCACCGGCTCTTCTAAATCTTTATTACCCCGTCTCTTCCCTTGCTTTTCTGTCTCCCCGCAACTCAGAATCCATTCCTCTCGCCTTTTTTCGCCCTCATCTTCCCTCCTCTACATCCGCTTTCGATCATGGGCTCCTCCGAAGACATCTCCGACCACTCCACCCACAAGGCCATGGAGCCTTTCGGCGAGAAGCAGGGTGACGTGAACCCGCCACCGGTCTACGATGGCGATATGATCGGTGAGATCAGTGAGCGCGAACAGCACATCTACGAGCACGGAGTGCAAAAATTCAACCGTCTGGGCTGGAAGCGTCTCACCATTGTCCTCATCGTCGAGGCTATTGCCCTCGGAAGTTTGTCGATTCCCTCTACCTTTGCGACCTTGGGCATGGTCGCGGGCATCATCTGTACCGTGGGCCTCGGTATGATTGCCATCTACACCAGTTACTTGGTCGGTCAGGTGAAGCTGAAGTTCCCTCTCGTCGCCAACTATGCCGACGCCGGGAAGCTTATGATGGGTCGTTTTGGTTATGAGCTTGTCACTTTCATGTTGGTCCTGCAGCTGCTGTTCCTCACGGGCTCCCACACTCTCACCGGTACCATTGCTTTCCAGAACATCACTCAGAGTGATGTCTGCTCCGTCGTCTTCGCCGTGGTCTCCGCCATTATTCTGCTGTTGGTTGCGGTTCCTCCCAGTTTCGCAGAGGTCGCTATTCTCGGATACGTCGACTTTGCCTCCATTATCCTCGCCATTGGCATAACCATCATCGCGACCGGTGTCGAGTCCACCAACGCCCCCGGTGGGCTGGCGGCTGTTGACTGGTCTGCCTGGCCCAAGCCGGGTACCACTTTTTCCGATGCCTTCGTCGCCTTGACCAACATCGTTTTCGCCTACAGTTTCGCCATGTGCCAGTTCTCCTTCATGGACGAGATGCATACCACCAAGGACTATGTCAAGTCTATCTGGGCGTTGGGAATTGTGGAAATCGTTATCTACACCGTGACCGGTGCCTTGGTCTACGCCTTTGTCGGTTCCGGCGTCCAGAGTCCCGCGTTGCTCTCTGCAGGAAACTTGATCAGCCGGATCGCCTTCGGCGTCGCCCTCCCCGTCATCTTCATCAGTGGCTCCATCAACACCGTCGTCCTGGGCCGTCTAGTCCACGGTCGCATCTACAAGAACTCGCCCATCCGGTTTATCAACAGTCCGATGGGCTGGATCACCTGGTTGATAATCATCACCATCGCCACCATCATCGCATTTGTCATTGCCGAGGTCATTCCCTTCTTCGACGACCTTCTGTCCATCTCCTCGTCCCTCTTCATCTCCGGCTTCACCTTCTACTTCCCCGCCCTGATGTGGTTCCTTCTCCTCAAGGAGGGCAAGTGGACCGAGCCCCGCAACCTGGCTTTGGGAGCAGTCAACATCTGTGTGTTCTTGATTGGTCTTGTGGTGCTGGTGGCTGGCACCTATTCCAGTGTCACTGATATCGTAAGTCTCCGTCTACCGGTCTTTCTCAAACAGCTGCTAACGAGATCCAGATGAACAACTACAAGGCCGGAACAGTCCGGGGTGTTTTCACCTGCGCCAAACCGGAATAAGCGATGTTTGTACGCACAGCGACAGGCGTTCGATTCATGTCGCATGCCGATCCCTTGTCTTTTTCTCCAAACTCTTGGAAACGTTTTCCCCGGACAGCGAGATAATCCCTCAAATAACCCTTTTCGGCGACTCCGCATCCGGCCTCGTTTCCATTACCTAAATGTTGCGGGGATAGGCAGTGCGGTGATCGGCTAGAACATGTTCCATTGGGTCTTCGGGGGCATACGGTGGCCACTGCAACGTGGTCTGTCCATGTTGCCGATGCGGCACAGGTTGTCGCTTCGCTGGTCCTTGCGAGGCCTCATATCATCTCGCCGTAGTTGGAAAGCTGGTCTTTTCGGGTGGGATTACTTCGTGGCTATGTCGGAACATTGTCGGTCAGCCTGCATCCGGCAACGCTTACCGGTGTTTTACAGCGAGCTCCGAGAGTTGACGAAGCTACGCGGGTCACAAGAACGACTTGCTGGACTACAGCTACTTGCTCACGGCTGTAACAAAGATACCGGAGTGGACCGACATACCGAAGTTAGCCGCGACATTGTATCATACGGGATTTCCCCAACTGTATATAACGATTAAGATAATAGAGTCACGAATTTATGATTATACATTCTATTTATTTCCACGAGTAACGTCTACACATCGCATTCGCATCCAAATACATGATGTCTAATAAACTTACCCGACAAAAGGGCCAAGCCTCGGAATCATCTCGAACCGATTCCAGGCACCACTTCCAGCACCATCTTAGGGCTCTTTCCAACCTTGCTTTTTTCGTAATCCAAGGAGTGAGCTTCGCTTGCAGCGGGGCCAAGCATCCAAGCCCGTGTAACTGTCCTCGTAGACACTTGGCCATGCGGCCGGCCCAGGCGGTCTGTCCCGTGGCTTGGTATTGGGAAAATCCTAGGCAAATGCAGGCCAAGGAGCATCGGTTAGGTTGATTAAGGGGGAGCTAACAAGCGAGGGAATCCAGCGGAAGTGATGGGAGCAACGTATTCGTTCAGGAGCATCATGTTTCGGTGCTAAAGTAGCAGGTTCATGTACTACTGGGAAACTACCCGGAATGTCCCAGGAGAGCCAATAGATGGAGCGTCGCAGCATTTCAATTTAATATACCTAGAATAACATGCGTTTGCTTTTATTATTATTATTATTATTATTTTTTTATTCCTCACCTCCTTGGTATATACCACCAGTAGCCGTAATAATGTAGCAACGATCCTATATTACACGAACCACGGTTGACAACATGGGCTATGTGTGCTGCATAGGCTTTATGAAGTTCGGTTGTCATGAACGCAATTATGCAAATACCACCACATACGGCGAATCATGCAACAAGCCAATCTTCCGGTATCCATTCCTTTCAATCTTCCTTTTCCCGTTTGCTCTCACCTCCATCTTCGTCGAATGCCTTCTTACTCTTCGGCCTCGCCGTCGGCCCTCCTCGTTCATATCGTGGCTCTCAGCTCTCTGCGCCACAGCCGTGTCTAGGAGGAGTTTCCTGTTGCCTGAGACAAAAATGGAAACTGTCTATCCGTCAAGTAATGGTTTGGCCGTATCCCTACTTTGCCGATCTGGCCTCCTGGTATCCCAACTCCTCGACGAAAGCACTCAAAAGCCTGCGTGCCATGAGGCGACCTGGCGTTCCTAAATGGGGTTTCTGTGCTCGTCGTATAGCGCGAACACGGCCTTTCAGCTAGCACCAGCCTTCCAGGGGTGCCGCAAGTCCTGCATGTAATGAAGTATCAGACAGCCAGCTGCTTCCATTTCACCTCCGTGACGCCGATAGGGTCGTCGAGTTTCTCCCACTTGAGATCAATGATCCGTACCTTGTATTCTCTGACAGGAATTTTGACCCAGTCAGCAAGGTAATGAGGGGAGGATGGTCTGGGAGATCGGGCACGATGGTGAGCATGCCTCTGTCGAAGTTGTTTTCGATGGTTACGTGCATCAAGAGGCCGTCTTTTGGTGAAAAGAGTGAGGTCTTCGTGGACTGTCCGTGCATGATGGAAAATCACGTATGTCTTTATTAGCTTTGAGAGAACAGCTCTTGCAACGCAGAGCGCCAGAGCAGACTTTCATTTTCTGCACAAAGCGAGACTTTCCACCTTCATACCATGACCCTCCTCTTGTATGACCTTGTGATTATCAAGGGCCGGTTCAAAAAGCAAGCCTCCTCTATTGACTTCAATACCACCAATATCAGCACTGTCATCTCTGTATTCAGCAGCGTACTAATTCGTGGCAAACTGTCATACTGACCTTTTCAGAGATAACTGTATTCGGTGACGTGCCGTTGGCTGGCCATCGTCAACCCTTCGGCCATTGGGAATATGCACGTGTACACATGACACTGTTGCTCTTGGTCTGAGTTAGGACAGGGTTAGTAGAGTGCCTTTATGGAGGTCCAACGACCACGTACAAAGTTGACTGGTGTATAGCATAGGTGCCACTGAGGAGAGTGATGGTTTCATAGCGAGATTTGTTGACGAAGTAGCCATCACACCACAGGTTTGAAATGAATTCCTTGCCTCCTCGGGCCACCTGACGAATCATTTTTCATATACACACATCACGCAGTGAAGCATCTACACTATCTGGATCACTCTATCAGCGCCCCTATGGCGGACTTCAGTTGAAAGCGGCCCCAGTGAGCTGAGTGGCACAGCCACCAATTCCTGCTGATAAACAGTCAGCCTCGGCCACTGTAGTGACAACATTCTTCATACTATCTGGCATCTCCCTCTGGGCTCTCTTCTATCTTATTATTATTCCATTGTGCATTTTGCATATGTTAAGACACCCACGCCATGGCAACAGCAGCTGAATTTCCGCTCTTCTCAACGCTCCCCGCAGAGCTCCGCAACCAGATATGGCAGGACGCCTTGCCGGACAAAATCGGACAACTACTGTACTTCTACAAAAAGGGGTGCTGGTGCCCTCGACGCCTGGTAGAAGGTGACCAGGGTTACGACCCCGACAACGACGAGCTTAATTTGGCTTATGAGTTCCGCCATGAGTTGTTAAACCATGTCAGAATCGATGTTCCGGGCTACTTTGTCAACCGCGAAGCCCACAGTATTGCATCAACCTGGGTTCGCGGGCAAGGCCTTAAGCTGTGCTCCCACAAGGGTAAACTTATCTTCGTCCGCCCATTTGACCCATTGCTGGACACGTTGTATGTCCCGCTGGAGAAATGGAGTGACTTCCTCAACGAGCCTCATGATCGGCAATTTCAACCAGATCTTCTTTACCGGGATCTCGACTTTCCTGGGATTTATTTTACCCGCATTGCAATACCAACGACCATTCTGGAAGACGACCCAGACCCACTGCCCGCTTTTTTCGAATGTTATGAGCGTTTCGAAAGACTATTCATTATCGCCAACCCACCACCAGAGCTACAGCCTGATGATAACGGCACCAGGGTGCAGCAGCAGCGGTGGGAGCTTGAGGACACGCAGGGGCCGATGTATTTTTGGAATGGCGCGGGCTTTGAGTGGCAGGATAACTGTGTGGGTGACAACGCCCTGCACAAGCGGATAGAGGAAACTAGCAATATGTTAATCGAAACGCTTGCTCGGAGTGGAAAGGATCGTTTTGAGGTCCGGTCTGCTTTTGCCGCGGCGAAATGAGTTAATTAATGTGGTAAAACATCATAGAAATGTGGACTGGGCGCATACCCAAAACAGCACGTACGAGGGTGACTACAAGGTTTTATCATCAAGGACTGAGGCGAAAGAAAGGATTAACACCTTGCTAGGATTAATGATAATTATATTTTTGACACAAAAAGCATATGGACCGACGCCGGATATAAACTAAACGAGCAAATTGGCACAAGCATCCCCCGAGAAAACCTCAAGACCTGAGACGAATCCGTCCCACAAATCCTTGGAAGTCATAGGCGCGGTGCAATATTCCTGCATACTAGAGTCCCGCATGATATCCACTAACTCGGGGATCAAAGCATCGGCGGCTTGAGCTTCCATTTCTCGTTGGATCTCTCGACTAAGTCCGCCTTGCTCGGTATACCAAGCGGAGTCTTGCTTGATCACTCCACTTTCGTAAAGATCCAGTATCTTTTGATCGATGCCGGCTTGTTGGGCGGCTTCATAGGCCATCCGATGGCCAACGGCTTCGACCAACGGAAGGGCCAGGGGAAGAAGATCCCTGTTGAATTGCTCGCTTCGATGGGCCCCCTTGGCAGAATGTTGAAGGATGCTTCTTGCCTCGGAAAATACGGAGGCTTCATGCCGAGCAAGGATACTGTTGTGGTTGTTCGGTGGTGGCATTTGATACCGATTAATCAAGAGTTCGGAGGCGAGGCCTATGTCTTCGATGTTAGTCTTGTGATATCCCAAAATGATAATCGAACTGCGGACACGTACGAATGGCGAGAACATTGACATCACCTTCTGCAGTGGCTACTCCACGGACTTCCAGCTGCGAAAATAACATCAGCATATTCCTCTCGCGTTTGACCCATTGCTGAGTATTGCCAAATTATTTACCTCCAGCTGAAGAAGTTGGTTATGCTCAAACTGTCCCTGCCATCCACATCGCTCATTCATCGCCCGAACACTCTGTTTGAAATGCCCAATTGCTGCCGCTTTGAAGGCCGTGGCTATACCGTGGCGTACCCGAGGGTCGATCTTGGTGTCTCGAAAAGACATGGCTGCAGAGACCAGGAATGGCTCAAGCACACTATATTGAGAAACAGCGTGCAGGATTGGAAGATATTGGGTGCGGAATTCAATCACTGCCATTGGCTTTCCATCTTGGCCACTGACCATTCTGCGCTGGCTAAAGCGTGTTGCATTGAATGCGGCGATCTTCAGCGCTGGGATGACAGCAGCTGAGAGGAACAAAGTTCCCACGGCAACTCGCTGGATTGTGGACATGAAAGCTTCGCGCTCATTTCGGGTGTCCTCCAGGCTGCCTAACAAGGAAGACCTGGGTAGACGGACGTGGTCAAAGTACGTGAGGGCGTGGTCAACTGGATGAGAGCCTGTTCGTGGAGGCAAAGCTCTTTGAGAAATAAAATCAGCCCATCGGTAACGAAGTGTTGAATATTCGACCACTCACTTTGCTACAACACCTTTGCACATCTGTTTCCCATCTCCGAGTTGTACGAGGATTGGCCGGATCCCATGATCTTTGTTGTCACTCATAAGGCGAGCCATCACAATCGCAACGATGGGGAAACCACCTCTTGGGGTCGTTGGCGGCATGACCCTATCAGCTGTCAGCGAATCGTTCCTGCAGACCGAAGTTGATGTCCCTCTACTTACTTTGCATCGTTTACGGACGGAGTGTGAAGGTCAATGTCACCATCTGGCAGAATAGTTGCCGTAGTTTGAATGTTACGGGCATCCAATCCATGATTGACTTCAGTCAGCATGAACTGAGCTCTGTATATCAATTCTTCGTCAGCTGCATCGCCCATGAAAGCAATAATCAGAGAGAAAACCCACGAGATATCAAAGTTCAAAGCAGACTGAAGGATCGGTTGAAGCTCTGGACGTTTCAAGGAAAATGGGGCCAGCGTGCCCACAAAAAGATTACACTGGATGCTGAGCAGGGTAAAAGCACCGCCATCTAACGCTGCCAGAGGCTCGAGGTGTAGCCTCCAGAACTTTGGAGTGATGTATAGAACATCCTCAAGGGTCAAGCCTGCTCTCGTCAATAATCTTAATATGAAGACAAGGAAGAAGAAGAAGAAGAAGAAGAAGAAGAAGAAGAAGAAGAAGGAATTTACCGTATGCCTCAGTAAAGGCTTTTGCTCTCTGGTAACTCACTCGAGTAGCTTCTTCCAAGCTTAGAGAGCGTGGTGTCGGTTTGAAGAGCGGCGAGTGCACCAATTCATTTATGGCTGTACCTGACAGCTGCGACTGCAGTTGCTGCAGTTGCTCGTGTAATTCTTTGTTCATCATGGACAAGATATGGGACTAAGGACTAAAGACCAAGGACCGACAACTGAGAAAACTATAAACAAAAACCGAGAATCTAAAGCTTGATACTCCGTACCTCGTCCGCCGTTTTTAAAAGCGTATCGCTCGCTTAGGATTCCCTGTATGAAATGGAAAAGGATATCAAAAAGCACACATGGAATGGTGGAGCACTGATCAGGCATGGTAGCTGAAAAGCTTTTCACCGCTATGAGGCCCTCACGCGGCCAATTGTTCTTTTTGCGCAGATATTTGGAATAGTTTGCGTGATACACAGTAACCGCCGTGTACTCGGGTCAGCGCAGTGGCTAGATGTATCTTCCTTATCTCGGTATGCATGTATATGGGTCTTTAGTGGAGAGACACGCTGGCGTCTTTGCCCTTTTCTTGTAGGTCCCTCGTGATGGACTAAGTTTGACAGCGCATTTTGGTGCAGCCCACATATCCCGGCTCCCGCGAACGAGATAGGAAGTTGGCCCTTGGTCTGGGATAGCACATGAGCTGAACGTAGTGCTGAGTGTACAGCTGCATGGTGGCGTCTGACGATCTTCCGTTGATTTAGTTCTCGGTACTCCGTACATCGAAAGATCGAGGATGTACGGAAAGTACCGTGTATCTCGGCGACATACTCCACAGAGCTCAGACG
The DNA here is from genome assembly GCF_001890805.1 of Aspergillus glaucus CBS 516.65. Taxonomy (NCBI): domain Eukaryota; kingdom Fungi; phylum Ascomycota; class Eurotiomycetes; order Eurotiales; family Aspergillaceae; genus Aspergillus; species Aspergillus glaucus. Next base: position 121,322 of record NW_019170469.1, on the reverse strand, counting down.
CAGCTAACTAACTAGTACAAGTACAGAGTAGTCAGCGGAAACTTGCAATTGGACGGCAAAATTACAGGGGACACGTGGTAAGCCAGCCTCTCGAGTTTAAGGCTCATAAGCAAATGTAAGCCGGCAATGAGGAAGAGCGGGGCCTGCTAACTTCTGAATACGCTATGTAATTCCAAAAGCGCCCCGCAAGATGTAATCAAAATGCAGCATTTCGTATTAACATACCCAGCATAGATTCGTCATGAAATGGCTTCCACTTCTTTATATCGTTGCTCTCAGTGAGTTACATTCCGTCCATCCAATTAGCTGTGTACCATCTGGGCTCGTGACTGGTTATTCCTTTTTTTTTTTTTTTTTTTTTTATATATATATATATATTCAGTTCATATAACCGTACGGCATTTCGCATAGTAATAGACTTTCTTAGGTAGAAACGAGCTCAGTAGTCCTTAGGTGCGAGTAAATTCTCATTGATCCCGGGAGCAGGCATTGACGCAGGAGTAACCCCACTGTCCTCTTTCACTGACCCGTCAATCGTATAACCCTGGTTATACCAGTTCATTCATTCCCGGGCGTTTCCATCTAGCGTGCCAACTCTTTGGCTGCATCGTGTCATGGATCAGGTGAAATCTGCTTCAATCCGAGCTGTGAGACGAAGCAATAAAGAGCAGTCTTTTTGAATGGCTTCGTCAAACCATCCGCCACTTGCCCAGTAGTCGGAATGTAAACGAAGTCCATAGAACCCGCCCCGACCTATTGGTGTAGGAGATGGTAATAGAAATTAATGCGTTTTGTACGGGCGAGAAAGTCGGGGTTCTCTGGAATCGCGAGGGCCCATTTATTATCAACATCCGAGGTTGGCCGGCTAGGAAGAACCAGAGTAGCCAAATGGATGTTGCCATTGAGCTCGCTCGATGGCAGGCGTTTTACATGGTGCTGTCACTTGGTTATTGTAATAACGACGTGCTTGTCATCGAATCCGTTCCAGCTCCATAATTTATAGCAATGAACTAAGCAAACAACGCAGAAGCGTTTTCATTCTGGTATGAATCCGAATCCGATACATGAGACAGTCGTCCTTAAGTTGCCACAAGTCGCATTTGACAATAGTCAGTCTGATATCCTGAACACTGCAGCATGAGGCCTGTATATATCGAAGGCTGTCCAGAAGTACCCTTGTCTCTTCGTAGTAATCTTCCGGCACTTGCCCTGTCCGCCTTTGCGTTGATTTTGTTCTTTTCCAGGGTATTTAGCTGCAGTTAGTCTGTTGATCAACATGGCGAACGCCGACTGGTCCGATAGGATAAAGAATTCCCATGAGTGAGAGGGTCGCCGCAACCGCGATTTTCTACCACTCGAACCAGAGATTCCCTTGATCTGGGCCCGGTACTAGTATGCCACCGACAATAGTAATGCCTGCATCAGGTAGCTGAGAATCCTTCATGTCTAACAGCGACTTTGACTCCGCTTGTCGTTCGCCATCGCCGGCCTTACCGGGGTCACTTTTTTCTCGGTTAATCCATCCATCATGGAACCCATATTGACGCGAGCATGTGCTTGCGCTACGCTGCTTTGTGACCAGAACATTGCATGGTGTGGTCGTTCTCAAGCCTGTGGTGGTAGTGGGGCTCTCTTACTCCATAATTGTATTCTTCGTGACGCCGTTTGCTGGGGGTTAGTGCAGAGTCTGCGACGAACTCCATGGGAGATATCCAACTATCACGCGACAGAGAATGATTGTGCATGTTCCAAGATCGTATAGATCTGAACAGTGTCAAACTGAGTGTCCGTCGTATCGCCATTTTTCCGATTGGCGTATATTGCAACAAAACAAAGAACTCTCGGCAAAATCTCAATATCCTGGCTTATATGCTCTGCAGGAAATAAAGTGCGACAGCCTGTCACAGCTTGGACGTCACTGTGGTGCTAGATCTGGTTAGCCATACTATGTGTGGTGAAGTACGCAAAACGGCGTGCTTGCTAGCTCCCATAAGAAGACAACCCCCTCTTTTGTTACAATCACCAAGCGCCTCTCTTGTATCCATGCCAGCTATGGCTGTTATGACTGCCTGAATCCCGTTGCCATGAATATGCTTCCATTGGAGCTTATATATCCTGTTCTAGTCAGTGGGTTTCAAATTGCGCAGTTTGCAGGAACTGTCCTCGGCCACCGGATCCCTCAGTCTGTCAACCACAGCGTATGAATAAATGCCATTGACAACGTAAAATCCTGTCGTTTGGAGCGCATAATGACAGATTTAAGCTCGTTTTCTGGTAGCAACCCCGGCCCTCAGTTAGGTGTTGCCCTGGAATGGACGGAGAATATACCTGGAGCCGAAATCGCGCGATAGCCTCTCCACCAGGCAGATACCTAACGGGAGACAGAAAAGATCTCAGAGCTACTGCTTATTTAACCTCCACTTTCATACCATCTGGATCATAATAGGCCTCAGTGTTGTCAAAGAATAAACACTGCATATCACTGTGCTTCAACTTGCACCTGCTACAAGCGACCCTCCAATCACTGAGAATCTGGATGTTACACTTGTCAGGAGGTCTGGAACAATGGGGATCGCAGAAGCCTGAGTACCGCGACACCTGCTTGGTGACGAATCGTCGCAGGCCCCCGAATCCGTTCTCCTTGCACGACTCGACCCATCTCTATTATGATGTGACCGTTATAGTAATGAGGTAGCGGATCCGTTCAACAGTCTACTCGTTCGTAATTTAAAGCAGATAGAAGAGTTGAATCAAATTGGAACCAAGATACTTCGCAGAGCTTGACTAAGGTGACCACTTACGGGATGGAACAACCCAGGCTTATTCAAGCCGAGATGTATCTCGCGGCCGGTTCTAGGTCATCAGTAAGCGTGATCCGGCTGAAGATGGTGTCTTCCGGTAATAGTGACCAGTCGTAAGCTGTTTTTCAATTCGTACTGGAGGCCACACTCTGGGTTCTCTCCATCCAAACCCGGTGCTATTAGCTCTTGCCGATTGATCAAAATTCCCGAGTACTTTCATCGGTCCGTCGACAAAAGACCATGTGAGGGCGTTGCTTCGTCACCCCCTCGCACCCGGCATTATTCAACTTGCATTGGAGTTTGAACGAGTGCCTCCCACAAGTGCTTATATGCGAGATTCTTCATTGTCATCGACCTCTTCATGTGCACCCAGAGTTGTCATTGTACAAGTAGCACCTGTGATGAAATCGTCGTTTTCATAGAGTAAGATATGTCTGCACACAAAGCTGCTAATCGGTGGGGAGTCCATTGTAACTACATCAGTTCCTCATCTGGGAGGCGCAGACGCTCGGCCTCTGGTGTAGGCAGTGTGATTTCATCGCCAGAACGTACGATGTTGCAACTCTCACAGTTCAGCAACATCAGTGGCCTCTGGCCTTCGGAATGGCATTTGAATTTTGCTCATCCAATCGCTTCGGCGTGGATGGAAATATCCGTTCAAATGTGACTTTTTTGAGAACGGATATAGCAAGATGTACCCGTTCCAGGATAAATATCGATGAGATAAAAAGCTCTGTCGACCAGTCGACCATGGTGTCGGCCTAAGCATCGGATCTTGAATGGTTACAATGAAACACGACAGATGAGTTGCTGGATGATGAGAGATTGAAGAGGATGAGAGTCTATTACTCGAATTCACTTCTCTCTAGCGTCACTCCATATGCGAGAACGGAATGCCTCCTTTACTCCCTATTTTTGTACATGTCGAGATCAGATCAAGAGATATATATTCACCGGAGCCCTAGCTTATGCTCACGCTCTCTGCTTGACACGCGGCATGGTACATGTAGCAGGTAGCTACATATAAAAAAAAATATATATTTTGCTTATGAGTGCATGTCTCCATCCTCGATATATATTCATTATTGGCTATCGCAATCACATGACACATGACCCCCCTCATCATCCATCATTGTCATCCATCATCATAAAAATATACTCACCACCCACACCCTCCCCAAAAACCAAACCATGCCAACCCGACTAATATACCTCCTCTCCTCCCAAAACGCCCCCTTCCAACGCGCACATTTCGCCATCTTCATCCCCTCCCCATCCCCTCTGTCCCCCAACAATGAACGTGGCACCCTAATAAACGTCGTCGGCACCCCAATGGCAGGCTACAAGCTCGAGTTCGAACGCAATCAGGTCCCTGCTTCACGTCAACACTATCAACATTATGAGTTATTCCCGATTGGACAGGTTGACTCGGTGAACATCGTTGATAGCGAGGATGAGGTACATAGTGTTGATGATAGCCCAAGGGGAGAGGTTGAGATTGCGGCGGCGCAGGTTAAGCCGCCGGGGATAAGTGAGAATTTCCTCGCGCCTGTGAACGATGTATGTCACCCTTTCTTCCCCTCTCTCCCACCCATATTTCTGTCAAAATGCTGGAATGTCGAGATAACGATGGTAGACCACGAATAGAAGATGCCAAGAATGGACGATGGAGTATGTGCGGCTTCTGGTGAAAAAGGGGATTATCGCGGAGGAGGCTGTGAACATTGTGCAGGGGAAGAGGGATCCACCGGGGCATGGCATTGGGTTGAGTGCTGTTCAGCGGTGATGCACTTGTTGCGTGGATGGGCTTGCAGATGGGAAGTGGAAGGGGGCGGGGGGTGTGATGGATAGGGCTCGAACGTCGGTGTTGGTGGTGCTCGTAAACCAGGCGCTGAGGATCGTTCATTGGTGCCCAAGGTTGACATTTGACCTACAGAGTATATTCTAGCGAATGGATGCATACTCGTATACAAGTCACGCTACGAAGATGAAGTCACAAAATTGAACAATAAATTACGGCAACTAACATACAGGGGAATCATATCTCATAAACCATCCTCACACCTCAAAGCTTCGCAGCACTACCAGCCGACGAGATCTCGTTGTACAACAGACTCGTCAAGAACTCAGCATACTCCTCACCGGTAACCTGCGTAGCAAAGTACCGAGCAGCAAGCTGGAACTTGTTGCCTCGGGGACCGCTGGCAGCAAGGCTGTCGGCCTGCTCTTGCAGAAGACGCAGAGCGTAGGCCTTGTCGATCTTCTTGCCTTCCGCGGTGGGGGCGTTGTGGCGCGACCATTGCCAGAGTTGCGAGCGGGAGACTTCGGCGGTGGCGGCGTCTTCCATCAGGTAGTTGATCGGGACGCAGCCGACACCGCGGAGCCAGCCTTCCATGTAGGACAGACCGATGTTGAGGTTCTTGCGGATACCGTCCTCGGTGATCTTACCGGGGACATTAGTGTTCAGGAGATCGTTGGCGCCGATGCTGACGTCCTCGCGACGGACGAACAGCTGGTTAGGAGTGGGCATGTGTTTGTTGAAGACTTCCGAGGCAATGGCGGCCAGAGCGGGGTGAGCAACCCAGGTACCGTCGTGACCAGCACGGACTTCGCGGAGCTTGTCGGCACGGACACCCTCCATGGCCTTGTCGTTGGCAGCAGGGTTGTCCTTGACGGGGATTTGAGCAGCCATACCACCCTGCAAAGTTAGCATTGATCAATCACAACAGGGTATAGGAAGCTTACCATAGCGTGAACACCACGACGGTGGCAGGTCTTGATGAGCAGCTTAACGTAAGCGTCCATGAAAGGAACAGTCATGGTAACATCCGAACGGTCAGGCAGGACAAAGTTGGGGTTCTGGCGGTGACGCTTGATGAACGAGAAGATGTAGTCCCAACGACCACAGTTGAGACCGGAGCTGTGGTCGCGGAGCTCGTAGATGATCTCATCCATCTCAAAAGCAGCAGTGATAGTCTCAATCAACACAGTACCACGGATGGTACCCCGGGGAATACCAACGTAGTCCTGAGCGAGGTTGAAGGCATCGTTCCACAGACGGGCCTCAAGGTGCGACTCCATCTTGGGCAGGTAGAAGTACGGACCATATCCACGAGCAACCAGCTCCTTGGCGTTGTGGAAGAAGTAGAGACCAAAGTCGAACAGCGAACCCGAGATAGGCTCGCCGTCAACGATGAAGTGCTTCTCATCCAGGTGCCAGCCACGAGCACGGGCAATCAACGTAGGTAGCGTCCGGTCCGTCCGGAGCTTGTATTCCTTGTTGCCCTGCTTGAAATCCACCTGGCGACGGATGGCGTCGTGCAGGTTGACCTGACCGTTGATCATGTTGTCCCAGGTGGGCGCGCTCGAGTCCTCGAAGTCGGCCATGTAGGTCCACACGTCCGAGTTGAGCGCGTTCACGACCATCTTGCGGTCGGTAGGGCCGGTGATTTCGACGCGGCGGTCGACGAGACCGGGGGCCGGGGGAGCACCCTTCCAGGCGTCATTCTCCCGGATGTGCTTGGTCTGAGGGAGGAAGTCGAGCAGGTTGCCCTTGTCGATCTCGGCCTGGCGGTCGATACGGCGCTGCAGGAGGGCCTTGCGAGTGGGATTGAAGGTCCGGTGGAGGATGGCGAGGAAAGCGCAAGCATCCTTGGTGAGGATCTTGCGGGTGTCATCGTTAAGGGCTCCAAGGACGGCGACGTCCTTGAGCTGAGCGTCGACGTTAACCATTTTGATAGTTGTGTAGTACGGAAAAGAGAAATGCAGTCAGCGTAACCTAGAGAAGAAGGGACGAGGGGTGTCTATCTACTATATAACCACGATAACCGAGCAAGGACTACGTCAGACCCATGAGCCGCGGCCCATGGCCACCCTACCACTACTATCCATACCTGGTCCTTCCGTTTCCGTCCTGGATGAGCGGAAGTTGACTGATAAGGCAAGGCAAAGCACGTGACTTTTCCGCGGAGACCGTATTATTACCGACCGCCCAGTCAATTACGGAGCGATCATTGGTCGAATGGCGAAATATCGGCCGACAGGGTAACACCGGTAATATGCCCGTGACTCTTATCGCTCCCCTCCTCCGGTGTAGGAGTACAAACATCGGGTTTTACAATGCCGTACGAAGCAGTAAGACACAAAGAATAGCTGTAGCAATGCAATTGATATCTATCTGCATACACACTCCATGTCTAATTCGATGTGTATTCACAGATAGAGAGCTATATTAGCTATTGTGACTACCGATCCCCGCATATCCGATAGCCGCGGCTCAAACGTCAGTATGACTCTGCAACATCACCATAAAGTAAGGTCTTTGCTCGGTGATTTTCGGTACGGAAAGTCTATTGTTTTTCCCTTTTGGACCGAATTCTCCCGACTCCGGAGGGCATCGTTCGGCGGGAAATACGGGCATAGAGTACATCGATATCGGCCGGTAGACATGTGATCTCACAAGCAAGAGACCGGACTTGGCTACAGTAGTCTGGTCTAGAACATAGCAATCACGAGCTCGTTATTCGTTTCTGACTACTCTGTACAGAGTACATATATACATATCCTCACGGTCCTTACGACTAAACCGTTTCGATATAACGTCTCACCTCCCTGCGGCAGTTAGCTTCGTGTACTCTCTATCCTACATATGTAGACTCACCAATCAGTAACAGCCTCCTCCCACAAGCGCACTTCATGCTCCCGAGTCCCTCCGAAATGCTCAACAAATGCATCCCCAAACACCTCGCGCGCCATACTGTCCTTATCCGTAAACCGAACGGTAGCCTCCTTGAGCGATTTAGCTAGTCGAGCACCTTGGTCGCTAGCGCCACCCATATCTTCGCCCTTGGACAGCGGTGGGACCGGGATCTCCAGCTTCTTCTCCACACCCTTCCATCCCAATGCGACAATCGCCGCCAGGGCAAGATGTGGGTTGCAATCCGCCCCGGGTACCCGCACCTCTAACCGAGTAGCCTTGGGACTGGCCGTGGGCGGTGTGATGACTCGAACGGACGCTGCTCGGTGTTCCAAACCCCAGGAAACTGTCACCGGAGCCCAGAAGTTTTCGACCAGACGTTTGTAGGAGTTTATCGTTGGGGCGAATAGCGGCATAATGTCCGGGAGTCCGGTGAGAACACCGGCCAGGAAATGTCGCCCCAAGTCCGATAGATGCGCCACGTCTGGGTACGGCGGCGAGGGGTCTGGCGTGTCGCGGAAGAAAGCATTCTTTCCGTCCTTCATCAATGAGATATGGATGTGGCCGCTGTTTCCAGGCAAGCCTTGACGGGGTTTGGCCATGAAGGCAGGGGTGATGCCATGTTTGGTACCGATCGCTTTGACAACATACTTGAACAAACCAGCCTTGTCTGCCATCTCCTTGGCTTCTCCGAATTGCAGTGCCTGACAGTATTAAGCAATGACACTTCTAACCCCCAGTTAGAGGAACTTACAGCCTCATAAACACCAGGTCCACTCTCAGTATGCCATCCCTCGATCTCACATCTGAAGCTCTCGCACGCGTTAAAAACGCCGTAATAGTAATCCTGGTTGTGAATCGGCCGCGTTATGCTATATCCAAACATGCCTTCGGTCAACGGAGGAAGCGCTTCGACGGGGTTCTCCTTGAGGAAGGTGGCTGTCGACGACGCATTGCGCTCGGGGGTGGGATGGTTTCCTGGGGTACGGAACTGGTAGAATTCGTACTCCGCTATACAGATCAGCCGTGCTCTTCATACTCCGGTTGCTTGTAACTTACCACCCGCCATAGCTTGATACCCGGCCTCCTCAGCCTTACTGACGGCCGTATTCAACAACCCCCTAGGACAGGCGAAAAGTGCTTCGCGCGTGTCTGGATCAAAGAAGCTAACCAAAAAGAAAGGCACATTGTTCTCCCAAGGAATCCTCCGGAAACTGTTCAGATCCGGCACCGCAACAATATCCCGATAACCGTTCTCCTTGTTGCTAATCCCGAGCTCCTTAAAGTATGTCTGGTCGTGCATATCCCAGCCAAAAATCACTGAACAGAATCCAAAACCCTCAGTGACAATGGAGAGGAACTTCTTCTTGGCCATTAGCTTGCCGCGCAGCTGGCCGTCGACGTCGACACCGGCCACCTTGACGGCGGAGTCGTTCTGGAGGATTTCGGCGACATTGTCGACTGTAACTTCAGACATGGTGGTGTGGTTAATTGTGCTATAATATTAATTTGTCAATTGAGTCCAGGTTAATTGCAAGCAGAGAATAGAACAACTTACAGGAATTGGTCACGAGGGGAGTGAGAGGTGAAACAGGAGGGGAGATCATCGGGGCCGCTTATCAGCGGTCAACCCGCGGTGATCGCGACGATGCCTTAGGAGTCAGGACCTCCCCAGGATAAACCAGGCCATATACGGAATTATATACGAATCAATTGGATTCTCGGAGATAGTGACAAATCAGATAATAGCTAACTATCAATCTGTATGCAATTCCGTACGCCGTGGTTGTACATAATACTGCATCAGGATATAGTTAGTTACTCCGTATCTCCCCAGCTTATCTAATCTGCTCCACGTGCCCCGCGTTTCCAGTTGAGCTGTTAACCTTCTCCCCTCCCTTTGCTAGCATATACTACTGCTATATCACTGTATTATAAGTCTTAGCTCTTCAACAGAGTACGTACTTGTTCTTCTTCTTTACCAGACTCTGCATCATCACATTGCTATTCTGGCTATCTACCTCGCAACTGACTTATCGCAGAACACAACAATGGCTGCTCCTCGTGGACGTCTCCAAGGCAAGAATGCCATTATCACCGGTGCTGCAGGGTGCGTACCCTTGTAATTAACTCATTATTCACCATATTGACTCGAACAGTGGCATCGGTCTCGAAACCTCCATCCTCTTCGCCCGCGAAGGCGCCAGCGTCCTCATGGCCGATATCTCCGAACCCGCCCTCGAGAAAGCCCAGGCCAAGCTGAAGGAAGTCGTTCCCACAGCTCCCCGTGTCGAAACAATCAAGTGCGACGTCTCCAAGGAATCTGACGTGCAGCGCATGGTGGGCTCGCAGGACAGCTGGGGTGGAACGGACGTCATTTTCAACAACGCCGGAATTATGCACGCCGACGATGCTGATGCCATTGATACTCCTGAGAAGATTTGGGACTTGACTCAGAACATTAACGTCAAGGGTGTGTGGTTTGGTTCCAAGCATGCTGTGCAGAGTATGCGGAGGAACAAGAAGACGAGGGGTAGTATTATCAACACGGCGAGTGTGGTGGCTTTGGTTGGTGCTGCTACGCCGCAGTTGGCGTATACTGCTAGTAAGGGTGCTGTTCTTGCGATGACTCGTGAGTTGGCTATTGTGCACGCTCGTGAGGGATTCCGTTTCAACGCCCTCTGCCCTGCTCCTTTGAAGTACGTCCCTGTTCCAACACCCTAGCTTGATCATTGCTGACCCCGATAGCACCCCCCTTCTTCAAGACTGGCTGGGCGATGACCAGGCCAAGCGTTTCCGTCGCGAGGTTCACTTCCCTACCGGCCGTTTCGGTGAGGCCATCGAGCAGGCCCACGCTGTCGTCTTCCTCGCCAGCGACGAGAGCAGCTTCGTCAACGGAACTGACTTTGTTGTTGACGGTGGAATGAGCAAGGTATGTCAGGCCTGGAGTACCATTCAATATATGGAGACTAACGTCGACTAGGCATATGTCACCCCCGAAGGACCTGCGTTGGCCGCTCCTCAGAACTTGGGACATTAAACATTTTGTCTTAAACATTCATGCCCTATAGATAAATCTTCAGAATAGCGAGATATCCATATTATAAAGTGCACCTGCAACCACGAACTTCAAAAGTACTGTACATGTCCCGCAGCAGATTCACAACTGCAACGCCACGACAATCTCAGAAAGAAAGACACCATTCGGGGAAAGATCCCACAAACAAGCATCGCCTAGCGCGACAACCTCGACACCCATGAGCTCTGCGTAATATTTTTCTTGTCGCTTCGATAACAATCGTACAAAATGCGTAACGTCATGTAGCTAGCGGTAGCAAAGGACAAACGAGACCACGAGATTATCAACGTTGAACCCTGGAGCGACGTCTCTCAGGGGCAGTGTAGCGTATTTCTGTTTTATCTGGTAGGCCGAGCTACGCATTGTCGACTTTTCTTTCAAGCCGTTCGTTAATATGACGGCCTTGGACTTGAAAAATAGAACGAGAAGGCTGCGCTTTCGCAGTAGCTCCTGGTGCTGTATGGGCCCCAGGATCGTAGCCCGATATCCTCAATAACGTGGTAGAGCAAGACTGTTGTTGTGTGTTGACTAGGTCCTCAGCAGTCTGTTTAAAGTCTTTTTCTAGGCGATGATCTGGAGTTTGGACTGTAGGCGGATTATATATCAGCGCCACGGCATAGCGGGAAATTGAACCCATTCGCATGGCGTCGAAAATGCCCATAATATCTCCTGTGCGTGGGGAAGATGTTCATCGAGGAACTAAATCGTGTCCGATCTGATCACGAGCGCCCTGGAGTGTATCTTAAGACTTAAATAGAACACCCACCCCGCCACCACTGCGAGATGAGTGCCTGGAAAGCCTTCTTAACGGCTTTCGACTGACTGTTCGGAAGCTGTTGCAAAGGTCGCACTTTGCCGTCTGCTCTGCATGTATCAAGTGACATCGGAATTATGCTCTTTGTAGCATTGCCAAATAATCTTTCTCGATGCCGAGCTCGCTATGGCAACGGTTGATCCGGAGATGGTACTCATCACATAACTCATACATATTAATCATGGTCGAAGAAGGTATTGAACCATCCGGAACCATCTCTAGCTGTGCCAGATTGTCGCTGCCTTCCCAGACCAAATTGCCATCCTTTCCGCCCAAGAGGAACGGTTGCTACTAGACAGTAGGCTTTTTGCAAACTTCTTATAAACACGCTAATGATCTTACAAGTCCCGTGTCTCAAGGACTTAAGGGGATCTCATGACCCCCGTCTCCTGTGGTGATAAGAGATGGAGTGCCTCGATGAAAATGACTCCTTTTACGACCAACCAGACACCAGACCCCCATCTCATGGGCGGATTCAGACCCGGGAGTCCGAAGTATGATTCGGTCTATTTCTTTTGTGATTGACATGCTGTCACCGTTGAGCGCACTTCGCGAACATGACGTCTATGGTGAGAAACCGGACTTTTTGGACCTTGACGGCAGGGCGTTGCTCGCACGACGTTCAGGGCTCTTCACGACCATCACTGCATGCCTCGAGGGCTATAACAGGTGTCGTTTCACCACTGATTCCAGCTAAAGTAGGTAGAGTCGCACACTTTGTAAAGCAGGGGTAATTCTCATCGCAATGGATGGATGGTTCGAGTGTCGGACAGAGCTTTGGGCGAGTATCTGCTCTCTAATCATTTCAAACAAAAAATGGAACCAGTAAGCAATTGCACGGGGATAGTCTTAGAAGCTGTGACACAGGCAGTTCTCCTTCTTCCCACACGCGTGTCATTCATACTCAAGGAACTCGACTGGGATAAGTTTCTCTGGCGGATGAACGCCCTTTCTCGTAAACTATGGAGACGGGAAGCATCAGGGATTTACATATCGGAAGCACTGGGGCTATTGCGAATCTCTAGGTACGCATAGGTGTGGTTTCGCTCTCATGGACTCACAAGCTTGACACAGATTAGGGACCCTATGGCAGCGAAATCGAGCTGGTCTTGCAAGTTTTCGGGAAATGTCATTCCGACAGCTTGTCTGGTTAGCTTTACTCTGTGGATTACTTTGGACATAGAAAAGAGAGCGTACAAGTGAAATAACGTCTTTTTATGCTCCATCGGTGACTGAGAAATGTCTTGTTCTTTGAGTCGTCTGTATATCTTGATCCAACTAGTCAAACGAGCAGCAGGCCCAAAAATCGTGCGGACTTCACTCACCACAGAGTGGGTGTTTCTAATCCACTATCCCCGGATCATACCCGAAGTATATATAAATATCTTAGACAGTGCTGGTGATCCACGCTTAGCCGGATCGTGGTTGCATATATGAACACCTTTGCTCAATATCACAGACGCCATTTGCGTGGTGTCGACATTCAACTGGCCATTGACTTGTGCGGTGCGCGAGCCAAGGGGAACAAGAGCCGAAAGACTAGACGCGAGGCATGACTCCATGCTTCTACCGGTGTAGGAAAGAGCAGTATTCGTGGTCACGTCGCAGGCTTTCTGGTTTCCAAAAATCAAAGCGTATCTTATGGTAAACGTGGGAATGACAGATCTAAAGGTCGATGGGGAACGGTCTGTGGGTGAGCTGGGTATGCCTCTGGTCAAGTCTCAATAGAGATATATAATTTCGTTGCAAGTTGCTGCTATGCTGTATAAGCATCTCTTCATCCATGTAGGCGGGTACCTGAGCCTTTGTACAATAAGCACCTGTAGTATCACAACGCGCTTGTTTCGTTGCTTACCTAGGACCCTCAGAAATTTCACTTCCTCTACATCGAGATGACAGTCCAGAACATCTTGAGCTCCAAGGCATGTCCACAAAAATCGCGATCCTGATGAATGGTCAGACACATAACATCAGGGAATGTTGAGCGATGATGGTCAGCTCTAGTTTGAACATCTCCGAAACCCACTCTTGGGACTGGTGTTTCGACAATGTCGCCCATTGGCTCCAGAACACATTCTAAGAAGTGGACGCTTGTCCCCAACTCATTGCCAGTCATAGGATAGCATCCTGTACTCACCATTCGCCGACCACTTCAAAGCTATTAAACGAGATCTTGCATGCTTGGCGGAAGTATAAGATCTTGGGTGTCCCGGTTTTCAAATTCGAAGGGAACGCGGATGATACTATTCTCACTCAACCTTTCGTCGTCAATACTGCCACCGGGAGCCAATTGTGAGTGAGTCAGGTAGTGCAGCATGTATACATTTTTCTCTGGGCTGTGCTGATGCGTGAGACCCGGTGCCGCCAAATACCTAATTTGCCTTATTTAACGCGCAAGTGCGGTGAGAGCACGATACTGGTATTTTACCTTGAGTATACTGAAACTGGGCTTCCCATTGTACACGGTGTCACCAAAGCTGCTGGCACAAGAAGCAATAAAGCACTGGCGTAGTGAGGGTTTGCGCGGTATGGAGCATGGGTGATGGTAGCTCAAACATATAATCGTCGGTTTTACGTATGAAAGCAATTGTATGATACGTGTCTAGAATCGATATCTCACTAGGCGAGCGCGCTTATATAATGCTAGTTGATCTATTGTTGAAAATTAGTATAGCACCCACTTAATATGGCATTATAGCAAGACTTGCCGACGTGAGGTTTTAGTTCCTTCCAACCAATTGAAGGGTTCGTCGTGGTTTTGCAATCAGTCGTCAAAATGAATCGATGATAGAAATCTCTAACATACAGACTCAATGGTCCAGCGGTACTCCCGGGTGGATCGTCCCTGTGGACCAGTCCAAGGATGAAGACCGGGCATCAGACATGGTAGGGGACCGGGTATTTCTCTACTTGCCACGACATGCGAGAAACTATAATGGATCGGACGACATTTGTGAATGACGGGTGATTTGTGTAACATTCCACATCTGACCAACATGGTGAGTCAACGTGCTGTGGCGGCGCATCGTGAAACATTCCGTTCACGGATGTTGTAACTCCAGTTTATATCAACGATCCAGGATATAATTCGGGCATGTAGTATGTAGGCCTGAGACACAGCTCGACACACAGGCGTCCCCAAAAGAACAAAGAATAATCATATCTCGGTTCTCTGTTATGAAATTTATATAGAAACAAATGGCTCGCTGAGCCGTGTATGTTGATCAGTGGCCTTCGGTTCAAATATGTGGCGAAGCGTTGGGCAATTACAAGATTCCTGAGAATTAGTCAGTTAACAGCTGGGTGACTCTGGTTCTTTATCGAAAGCATTCGAAGGTGACTTGAAATTTGACCATTGGCTCGTGCTGACGGAACGATGTGCAGCTTTTTTTTTTTTTTTTTTTGAGACGAAATAGCGTTTGTGTTGTCTAGCTGGAGAATCTGTGAAGCCGCTCTGATGTTGTATTCTATTTTGTTGGAAAGCCACTGGCACAAAGCGATGGCCCCATCCATGTCTGTCCGGTCCTCGTGTAGGTTTGTTTGGCAACGCTGTAATAATAAGCCAATCCCAATCGCACTAGCTATCCTTGTCATTGTTCGAGAACCATCAAACGCGCCTGTGTGGACCTCTTGGAAAGCCTATCTGCATGTCTGATTTGTGGTTGGCGTGAGCAGAGCTTGTGTACAACCACACCTTTGCCTTGCCGTTCTATGTCATGCAACTCCATGGCACCTTGCGCTCTCGACAAATTGAGATTACCTGCTTTGTTGGTGTGCGCGCATTGCTTTCGGAGCGCATCCTTAGCGAACAGAACAGGGGAGCATCTTGTTCGTTGACTAGGGCGCGCACCTCATCGATACACAAGACCGCATTAGGTATTTCTCTTCCAGGGGTCGCCGTAAATGTCGAGTTGTGAATTCCATGGTCACACCACTTCCAACACGTGGAACATGAGCTGTATTGTGTCCTTGAGAAAATCAACAACGGGAAAATACAACAAGCAATAGGAACTCATAACGTACGCATAGTGTATTTGAATGCAAAAACGTTGCATCTTCGACGAGAACTACAAGGTGTCAGGGTCAAATTTCCAGTAGCTAAGCCAATAGAGAGGGAAAACTAGAACCTACCGTCAGGGGGGGTTGGCAATCCATCCTCAAAGATGGAGCTCCCCCTGAGCACTTTATTGTGGTCGTACTCCCACCTTTGATTCACAAGTTGGACATGCGCTCTATCTCTGAGGTGAGGGGTCGGTGGGGTGGTGTTCTGGCTTTCGGCTTCGCTTGTCGATAGTCGACGCTCCAGGGCATCAATTCGTCCCTCGAGGGCCTCAACCCCGTGGTCGGAGCCGGCTGCAATGCACTGCTCTAGTCACAACACAGGCCGCACCTGCCGCCGAATCATCATCTTTGCCATTGATTTCAATCCGCAAGCCAGAAGTCGCACACAAAGCCGCTAGTTTGTGCTCAGGAATTGCAGGTTACTGGCTTCGTGCGATGCTTTCACCCAGGCTTTATCCACATAAAGGTAGAGGATGGCTTTCTTTGTTTGGGTCTCTTAGCTTTGTATGTCCTACGTTGCATACTGCTTTGTGCAGTCTTTTGTTTCTGTATAATACGGACATGGAGGGTCCCATGTAGCCAGGTATATCCCTCCCCCGGGAGAGGCAAGTTATCGGGATCCGGCGTAGTTATGGTGATGTCGCTGCCGGAAGATAGAATTGGCGACTTTTGAGACAGCGATGAATATTCGTTAACCCAAGCAGTTTCGTTGCGTCGTTGTAGATATTCTATAGACCGAACGAATGGATCGGGACACTTGACAACTGCTCAGCTAGATTAGTATAATTAAAACAGAGCATGAATGACGTACTGTCAAGAATTGAAGAGGTTTTTCCCCCGGTAGTTGTCGGAAATGAACCACATTCGGAGGTCTAGGTTTCTCTTCTGTGGCGACATGGTACTATATAAGAGCATCGAACCACTGCCGAGATTCAAACAACCTGGAAGTCTTGTATGCTGTCTATCTGCATTGGCTTATTGGGGACAATCATTAGTATGTGTCCATCGGCAATGAAGAAACAGTAGGTATTAGTAGCTCTTACCTCAGGCATCGATTCGGGGAAGCGCATCACTGACATTGTGAATAGATTGTAATCAATTACCACGTTCTAAAACGCCAAAGAACCGCAATGGTATCTCCTTTTATCTATACATACATTAGTCTAGTCTCACTCCGGTACCTGAAGAGGGGGGGGGGGGGGGGTCTTGGGATCTCATATTCAAACATTCTCAGATGTGCGAAACAAGAGATATTACTTGTAGAACTTCTCTACCAGTAGCAATATCTACCAGTAATTAATGTTGCTTCGACGCGATTTTGCAGTAAACTGGTGTTTGGTCATCATTGAAGTATCTCCTTGTGTATTTATGGCTCTCGCGAAGGCGACCAAAGTTATATATAAACGTACGCAATGTTCGACTACCTCGCAACGACAGAAAGGACGACTTTGTAACCTCTCAAGCCGACGGGGTATCGTGCCGAGTATAGACGTTTCCCGCGAGATCGTTGGGATGTATTTCTTTTCTTCGTCGGCTGGGACATTTCAAAGGACAGTGAGACTGAGTGATAGAAAGAATTAGCCAGATCTAAACAAGACGGGCCCAATCTAAAGCGGCACTGTCACATACACGGTGTACCCAAACTCGCCATTTATGACCACAGAGACGTGTTGATGAAAGTCAGAAATCATTGAATAATAAAGGAGCAGAAGAACTCTCTTTTTGCAAGGTGATTGAGCATGACCACGCGCAAAAGTTGATATTCTTGCCAAGGAGTGTCTTCAGAATATGTCCCTTGTGTGGTTCTAAGTATACGTATATACGTTTCGTGTACATAGCAGAGCATAACCTCAGGCGCTTCTTGTGGTCGTGCTGGAACAGCGACGGATGCCCAAGGCGGGTAATATATAAGGTGGAAGGATGGATTATACCATGGTCGGATATATGGGTTAGAGTATATAGAGATGACGGACAGAGCGAAAGGAGAAAAGAGGAAGTAAAGACAAGAAAGATAGGGCCCGGGTCACGGGACTGGCGATGTTTGATGTGTTCACCCGCAAAGCTGAAACAGGAAGGAGATCATATGATCGCCGTCAGGCCATAACGACACCATCACCGTCATCATCATCAGTTGATTTAGGCTGCATTCCCGACATGTTTTGGACTTGTCTACATATTTAATAACCTGTTTTTCACTAGCTGCTGGTATTAACAACAATCTACAGCTTCATATACAAGAGCACAGACTATACAACATGAACTCCGCCATCCCTAACCACATCCCCTCTCGACCACGACCAGGTCCCGTTGGACGATGGTATGTTTTCTTGGCTACATTTCATGAGACCAGAATAACTGATCATACGCTAGGTACCTCCCTGTGATGGCTCTGATCGGCGTCGGTTCGTCACTTGAGACATGATCCTCCATGCAAACGACAACCACTGACAAGTAGGATAGGATTCGGAATCTCAAATTACTACTCCCAATCAGCGATGAACGCCCGGATCGAGACCCAAGTTAGGGAGGAAGAGCGGCTTCAACGGAACAAGCAATTGATGGATGCATACGGACACAAGGATAACTTGGACGATGTCGAGCGGGCATTGAAAGTTTATGAAGTTCAATGACCTTCTTACAAGCGGTGTTTGGCGTTGCTGGAATAAATTATGACTTATGATTCTTAGTTATCATGAATTAGCGACATTCTAACTGTCAATATCAGCTGTCTACGCTACGCTATTTAAATGCGAAATGAAATTACGCCGTCACGGTCACACTATCCACCAGCCACCCATTCTCAGCAGTGTACGAATCCTCCGGAGTCGTACCGTGCAGCGGGCTGTAATGCACCCTTCCAGTACATTCCTCATCAATCCCCTCGACCTCCGTACAACGACCCTGCAGCATCGCCGCGATCTGCTCACCGGCCTCTTTCCCCTCGAACCACGCACCATGCAGGAAACCAAAGTACGCCGCGCTGGTTGCCTCACCCGCAAACCACAGGCGGTCCGCGTTGGCGCGCAGATTCTGGTGCATCTCTAGTGTGGTGCCAGCGGGCCAGTTGGAGTAACTACCGAAGGACCACTCTTCCTTCGTCCAGCGGGGATAGCCGAAGTCAATTGGTTCAGGGATGTCCTTGTCTGGGAACATCTCGCGCAGCACCTCGAGGACTTCCTCCTTCGTCTCCTCATCGGATTGTTGCTCGACGCGGTAGGCTTGTTCGGAGACGACAGTGACGAATATAATATTCGAGCCCGGGAGGAAACCTTCGGTCGAGAGAGATTGGAATACAGGGTAGTAGCCCCGGGTGGTGGGCGAGGCGTACAGGAAGTACTGCGTGTCTTCGGGCCAGAAGGTC
Source organism: Aspergillus glaucus CBS 516.65 (assembly GCF_001890805.1). NCBI lineage: Eukaryota > Fungi > Ascomycota > Eurotiomycetes > Eurotiales > Aspergillaceae > Aspergillus > Aspergillus glaucus. The sequence goes on along the minus strand of NW_019170469.1, from coordinate 102,509 downwards.
TCGTTGAACTGCATGAAGATCTTGGTGTACGTGCCCATGTTGAACTTGTGGATGGCGGTCTGTTTCCACGGCGGGAGAGCGGGGGTGAACTGGACGGCGTCGTTCTGCAACACGCCCAGAGAGAACGTGCAAATTGCGTACGCAGCAGACACGCAGCTGCCATCCTTGTTGTGGATGGTCACGCCGTGCGGGCTGTACTCAATGTCCGTCACCTGAGTGTTGAGATGCAATCGGTGGTCGTCGGGCTGGAGGAACGACGATGCTTCCCCGGTGATGATCTGGCGGTAGCCACGGGGATCAATGACGAGGTTGTTATCCTCGCCAAACTGATTAAAGGTGAGGTTCTCGCCGGCCACACCAAAAACGAACGAACTGGTCTCAGGGGAGAACGAATCCTCCCAGTCTAGTCGCGTTAGCGATGGATTCCTCTCGTGGGAAAATGGTCATACCCCAGCTCCACCATTCAACCGCCTGAGCTGCCATATCATCCTTTCGCGGTCTCCAACCAGCCACAGCAAGTCCAGTACGAGCGGTTTGATCCTGCAGGTTCTCAGTCAAGATGCGGCCGGCATTTTCACCGGCCTTCGTGGAAGCTTCGCTGTAGATATCCAGTAGATGGCTGTAGTCGGTGTAGCCGGTCTCGTTGTAAGTCAGGATAGAGCTGTAATTCGAGTAGTAGTTCTTGAGGTTGTATTTTTTGGCCTGTCGGGTTAGAGCCCATCGCTAAATGCGTGTCCGGGATGCTCACCAGAGTCCACACAGGGTTTTCTACCATCGTTAACCAGCATCCTCAAGTCGGGACGATCTGTCTTACCAGTAGTCTCAGAACCAACACCTTGGAGCTATCCGAGTCAGTCGATGCACCGTCACACCAGCACGAGACATACCCAATTTGCACCAAATTCAAGACTATACGGATTCCCCTCCTTGTCCTCGCCGAAATCTGTATTCCACACACGTCCCCCAATCCGATCGCGATACTCGAGAATCACATAGTCGTCGATGGAGGCATTATGCAACGCTTGCTGTAATCCATGAACAATTGCCCCTTTTACTGGGTGCTGAGACATACCGCCGCCGTGATACCTGCCATCCCTCCTCCGCTACTCCGGTTAGTTTTGTCTTTTCTACCCGGGGATAGACTTACAGAACGGCCACTGTGGTTTTGGTACATGTCTCACCGTCCGCCCGGGGTCGTGGTATGTACCCGGCACAGCCGTGGATAGCCCACCCGGCCAGAAAAGCCGATATCGAAAGAGCGCGCATTTTGAGAATCAACCGAAATACCGAGTTGGGTTATTACAGAAATCTAAGAGCCGGGAATGAAATGGGGGATCCCACGCTTGAATAAATAGCTCTTACCACCGACACTACCCACCGACGATCACCGGAGAAAAAGCAAGCATACAGATCAATAGACTAGTATCAATGGTTCCTGCACCACTTTTGGCCCATCCACATGACGATGCAAGAGCCAAGGCAGCTGAAGAATGAATGGACGGACGGAGGGAGGGGAGGGGAATGCGCTGTCCCCCTGTACAGCGTCACATTGTGGAACTGCAAGGAGCATTTTGCATTGCCTTGGATCATATGGATTAGGGATGATGGTGATAACTGTCGTCCACATGGGAGAGATGATATCGCTTCGCATACGGAGTAGCTATCAGTATCTCGCTTGTACCTAACCAGCTGAGTTAAGGCTGGCGACAGACAGAGGGGAAGCCTCGGATCTCACCGATTCGCGTACTTTGGTATGTCTCCGCTTCTTATCGGTCTGATATCAGATGCAATCTTGCAATAATATATATGCGATGCTACCCAGTTAAACTGGATTAAGTATCTTATCATGTACCATAATTGATCGTTTCAATAGATTCACTATGAAGGACACCGACAGCAATTCCGAGCGCAGTCCCGAACTACGGCGCAACTTTTCCACTTGGTAGGCTACCGATGTATACATCGATATCGCTTCACTTATTGTGATACTAACTGACTAGGTCGATGCTTGGCTTGGCCTTTGCAGTGCTGAATGTACGTTTCTGTATCGCTCCGGATTCATATACCGTTAACATAAGCAGTCGTGGACAGCTCTCTCGGCCAGTTTATCAATCAGTCTGACATCCGGGGGAAGCACAAGTGTTGTCTGGGGTATGTCAGCATCTATCTACTTGGATAATACTAATGCAGGCACAGGTCTGGTCACCGCTGGCATATGTAACCTGTGCATTGCCGCATCGCTGGCCGAGTTTCTTTCTGCCTACCCTTCGTAGGTTGCACATATCGATCTTCTTAAAAACACTGCTAACTGACTAGGGCGGGTGGGCAATATCATTGGGTCGCAGGTAAGATTCTTTTGCCTTAAATGTGACTGAGCTGACCAGATAGTCGGTATGTTATTGAACTTAAACCATGGATCTTGGCGGCATCTAACGGCTCAGTGTCATGGCCGAAATGGGTCCCGATCTTGTCTTGGATCACGGGTTGGATCAATGTCGCCGGATGGGTGAGTCGCATTGCTCCGAGTAGCGATAGCCAGCTAATGAACAGGTCGCTCTCGTCGCGACAAACTCGCTCCTCTCCAGCCAATTGATCATGGGAATCATAGCTTCGCTGCATCCGGTAAGTCCCTCGGAGTTGTCGCGATGCGATGCTGATGAATTAGAGCTTCGAAAGTCAACGCTGGCAGCAATTCCTCGTATATATCGGCTTTACACTTGGGGCGTTTGTGATTAATGCATTTGGGAATTCTATATTGCCAACAGTTTATCGCGGTGCTTGTACGTTTATTTCTTGTCTTTGATCGACTTATACTAAATGCTCAGTTATCTGGTCGATTGGTGGTTTCGCCGTTGTATCTATCACAATCCTTGCCTGCGCTTCTCCAGACTATAACTCGGCATAGTAAGTGAGCATTCCGTTGATGAGCATGCTAGTCTAACCGGAACAGTTTCGTATTCTGTGATTTTGTGAACAAAACAGGATGTAAGTGTCATACACGAAAACTATTAGTTGCGATGCTGATGGACAGGGCCCGATGGAATCGCGTGGTTGCTGGGAGTACGTAGTTGACCCGATCATACGAACATCACTAACGAGGACAGCTATTGCAAGGAGGACTCGGAGTGACTGCATTTGTATGCCTTTGCCTCTGTCTCGTTGCTCTTAAGATACTGATAACGCAGGACTCCGTGGCCCATATGATCGAGGAAATCCCCAATCCCCGCAGCGAAGGACCAAAAGTAATGGTATATTGCGTTGGCATTGGCACTTTCACCGGAGCCGTCTTTCTCATAGTATTGCTGTTCGTTGCCGGTGATATCAATGCAATTACCAGCTCGAAGGCCGGGCCTTTGTTACAGATTCTTATCCACGCGACGAATAATACTGCCGGGGCTATTTGTCTGTTGATGCTGCCGCTCGTTTGTCTTGCGTTTGCGACAACTAGTGTTATGACGACGAGTAGTCGGATGATTTATGCTTTTTCCAGGTTTTTTTTCCTTCGCTTGATTACCGACGTAGCTAATGAATTAGGGATGGTGGATTGCCGGCATCGCGATGGCTCGCTCAGGTCCACCCTCGATTGGGATTGCCATTGAACGGACTCATTCTCACGACGGCTGTCGTGATTATTTTCGGCTTGATCTTCTTGGGGTCTTCAAGGTATGCTCCCTGCACATTTGCATGCCAACGATATTAACCATGGCTAGCGCATTCAACGCCATCGTATCCTCATCGGTCGTCGCCCTGGACCTATCTTATGCAATGCCCATCGCCGTCAACTGCCTCCGCGGCCGGAATCTTCTCCCCCCGCGAGCATGGCATTTACCGTCTGGTATGGGGTGGCTGGCGGATATCGTGAGTTATCGAGTTATCTGTTATGTTGTACAAAGTGCCGTGCTGATGAATGGAATGCAGCTTGGCTTGTCATATATCGCCCTGACAACGGTGCTGTTTTTGTTTCCGCCTGGACGGCCGGTTACTGGGAGTAGCATGAGTGAGTGCCATTCTCCTGTCGTGGGACTGTGCTAATGAGGTAGATTATTGTATTGTTGCCTTCGCCATTATTGTTATTATCTCGGTAGGTCACTGGATTATACATGGGCGGAAGCATTTTACCGGACCTCGTGAAATATCATCGTAACAAGATTCAGAGATATATAGAAGGGTATAGATCTCTTGAAGAGATTAGAAAAATGCAATACAGCCAGTGTTGATGGAAGAAACCGTCTACCAAGAAACTACCGATGCCATGCTCGTGCCAGCCCATGATCATCAGCGTGATATCCTCCGGCAGAAGCAAGGTTGAGCCTTGGGGAAGCAAGAACCCAGGTTTAAGCCAATAAAATCGAAGCTTCATTTCAGTTTTTTGATCGTTGACCGATATTGGTTGTAATGCAAACAACGCCCGATCCCAATAATCGTGAGCCGAAGATTGTAGCGCGAGGGCGTTGGCAGTTGATTTTGCGAGAGTTTTCATTCTGTCTAACCACTTCTGAACTTGCGCATCCGACCAGAACACGGCCAGGGAACTTTTGAAATGGATGTACTTGTCGGTATAGTCACGCCTGTGTTAGTGTAGAGATACAGCACAGATGTGGGCGGCTTGCAGGGGGTCGCTGCTCTTCGTGATGCCGCACACCCAGTCACGGTCTAAGCACTGCGTCCAATTAGCTTTTTTTTTTTTTTTCTATGGTGGCTATTGGTTAAAAAGATACATACAGTTTTGGTAAAGATGGGATCTCAGTCGCAGTCGGAAGCGGTGTCGGAGTTCGCGGGTGAAATCAATTCTTTGACGTTTGCGGGAGAGTTGCACTACAGTGGGAGACGGATCTGTTGGCGAGGGTCTCGCTGGTGAAGACTCAACCGGCGTCCCCACTGCCCCTAGTGTGAGCTGGGTGGTTCTGTTGATGGTGGGCGTACTGGGCGTGGTAGGGTTAGCAACAGCTGAAGTTGGACGGGATGGCGGTCGGATAGTAGGGAGTTTGGGTGTGATTCCGGAGTGTGGAACCCCTGTCTCAGGTTAGTCAAATATGCGGTTGCGGTATAGGGTATAGAAGAGAAAACAACCTACACAAGGTCACCAGCCGGAATGGCTCGGTCATTGTGTAAAGACCTGAGGCTCGTCCTGGGTTCTGGTCAAACGCGGTTGCAATCTCCTCCAGACGATCCATGTCGGAGAGCCACAGAGAGAACCAGGTGGCCGAAGGGAACTGGTACTTTCCGCGGCCATGACCTTCGGATTCTCCATCCCTGTGTATTGCATTGAGGATTTTGGTAATCAACCGACGGCGATGCACGCTCACGAATTCTGCACTCGGTCCGGGGGGATCGACGTTGTCCATGACTTCGGCTCCACTCACTGCAGTCCATGGCTCTGTCAAGTCGATTTTGGTTCGCAGGAAAGGAGAACTGAGGAGGCTCGTCGGGGAGGAGAGGAGAGAATGTATGGGGTTGTAGCCCCGTTGATCGTTTTGCCGGCTTTATGCCTCAGGCGTCAAACAAGATTAGACGACAAGAGGAATAAACCTCTTGGTCCTGGCATGCCATTCCTCCCAGTCCTTTCCAAACTGCTCATGCAACATAGTCTCCTCATCCCTCACCCGAACCCCCAACACACTGAACAAGAAAACCCCCCAAGCAGCAGTGAACAACCATCCGTATCCGTTTAACATTGCCAGCGTTGACGGCTGCATCCAGCATGCCCCGGCCGCTGTGTCCCACCGCGTTAGCAAGCCTGCCATGCCGAAGGTTACTAGTGCCGCGCCGGTATAGCTGGGGTGTTGCAGGTATTTGTACACCCCGTCTGTGACGAGGTGGTCTGGGTTTGAGAGGTGGAAGGTGAAGTTGCGGCCGAGACCCCCGTATGCGGAGAGGCGGATGAAGGCGCCTAGGAAGATGACAAATAGGACCTTATACATGCGCTCGTTCCAGGTAAAGAGGGCGGGAGGAAGGTTCTCGGGGTGTGGGCAGATGGAGTTCAGCTGGGCATTGTTCTCGGGAGTATAGAGGAGGGTAACGAGAGCGTGGTAGGCGAAGACGACGATTTGTACATGCTTGACGACCCATGGGAAAGTGCCGGCCAGGATCCCCGCGCGGTCGGATTTGTAGAGTTTTGATTTATCCGGGTTGGGATTTGGTGGCGTCGTGCAGAGTGCGCTGAGGTAGCCGGCCACCAGAATGGCGACGGCGAGGGAGGCAGAGGATATCGAAGGCATTGTTTTTTTTTTTTTTTTGGTGTGTGTATATTCTGAACAATTGATTCTAGAAAACCACCAGAAGCAGAACCGGCTCTATAAGTATAGCCAGCGAAACTCGCCCTCACCAATATTCCGTGGTATACAGTGGGCCGTACCGTGGGCCGTATACTTGCTCGGCCCATGTGTCAATCGTACTCGGTAAAGCCTCCGTATACGCCGTATTCCGTATATCTCAGTGGAGCACGGGGTTGACAGAATACGGAATACGATCCGGGACATGTACACCTTAGATAAAACATAACCTTAATCTCCTCCCGGATGCTTAGCGAGGGTCGCGTATTCGTCACCAGTTATGGGGGGTCTGCGTATTCCGTCGTGTTCTCTTCGGTGCGGGACGTGCTGCCCTATCGTATCCCCAACTTGGACCCTGGAATTAGCAAAACTTTGCTGCAATTGCTTGTTTGCGCCGCCGAGTTTAATTTATGATGTGCTCACTTATTCATATTTTCCCCGGGCCGTTGTGCCCGTTTTCTGGCGCCGTATTTTGTTGATCGCTGCGAGAATACGATTCTACGCTGCTTCGTGGCTTTCTAGAACGTCCGAATGGGCAATGGTCAGTTTCGCCGAGGACATGCCGACTGCCTCAATTTTGGTCTATATGGAGCTGAATATACGGAGTACGCAGTACGGATACTATACTTCTCCAATTCACTACTAGTATTGCCTGTGATGCTCTGTGGATCATCGCGTGAACACCACGCTCGGAAGCATTTTCGTAAGCGTACCGGTATGTAGTGGTCAACCCCGTACTCTGTACTCTGGCCAAGTCGAATCGCCACCGTCCTGAGATCTATCTGGAAGGCGCAGTTCGTCGACATGATACATCTCATGCGCCTGCACCCTTTGTTCGCAAACCATCCAGATGCCCGAAACAAGAGACAGATCAATTAGACATAGTATACGTGCCTTGCAGGATGCATCATGGCTCCCCTAAATCTATTCCAGGAGCAATAATTCCCACCGTATAAACAGCAGTAGCCAACCCCGTCGAATGCGTATTCCGTACTCGACGCAGCAAACAATATGCATATCCTCGCAGTCCTGCCTTTGATCGGCTTGGCCGCAGCACATACTGCATTTACGACGCTATACGTCGATGGACAAAACCAGGGTGATGGGGTTTGTGTTCGAATGAATCGGGATCCTAAGACTGCTACATTTCCTATTGAGCCGTTGTCCAGTGGGGATGTTGCGTGCGGTATGCGATACGGATGTTTAGGCTTTCTGGTGGAATGATTGACTGACGTGGACAGGAATCGATGGCGAGAAAGGCGTCGCGCGTGTGTGCCCTGCGAGATCGTCGTCGACGCTGACGTTCGAGTTCCGCGAATACGTCGATGGCTCGCAGCCGGGAGTCTTGGACCGGAGCCACAAAGGACCTTGTGCTGTGTACATGAAGAGGGTGGACGATGCGACGGCTGACAACAACGCAGCGGGTGATGGGTGGTTCAAGATCTGGCAATCTGATTACGATGCGTCTGCGGGTAAATGGTGCACGGAGAGGATAATCGACAATAATGGCCATTTGTCTGTTGTCATTCCGGATGATGTCCAAGCTGGGTATTACCTTGTGCGGCCAGAGTTGTTGGCACTGCACTCGGCCCAGGAAAATCCCCCGGATCCGCAGTTCTACGTCGGATGTGCTCAGGTCTTTGTGCAATCTTCGGGCACGGCCAGTCCCCCGACGGTGTCTATTGGCGAAGGCACGTATGACCTGGATACCCCGGGTATGACCTACAACATCTACGAAGACCCACTACCTCCGTATCCAACGTATGGCCCTCCGGTGTATCAATCAGGACAGACAAAGCGATCCGTCGACAAACGCGGTCCCATGGTTCAGCAAATCGGCCTCAAACCAGACGGATGCATACTCCAACGCGATAACTGGTGCGCCTTTGAAGTTCCGTCATACAATGACCAACAAGGCTGCTGGGCTGTATGTATTGTTGTCCATCCATATAACACGTGAAGCTAACTTCGTGCAGGCTGTCGATAAATGCTGGGAACAGAATGATGAATGCTGGGAGACTGCGTATCCCACCGGGGGTCAGAATTGTCATATCTGGGAGAAAAAGTGCCATGATTTGAATGACTCGTGTAACAATGGTGCCTTTACGGGACCGCCGGATTCTGGGAAGGATTTGACGCCGCCGGCGCCGCCGTTGAGGGGGTCTACGAAGGTGTTCAAACGTGATCACCGTCGGTTCAGGCGCGGGCATGTATAGAGTGTCCTAGTGTAGTTGGTGACTTGTATTCTGAGCTGTATAACAGAAGATTTTGCAATCCACATTCATTTTGACAATAAAGTTCGTCCCAATATGGTGAGAGCATTCTATATATTGGCGCGTAGTCGTGTATCAACAGCCTTGACCAATGCATAAATCATCTCAAGCGTCGGCGTCTCCATCCCCAACTCTCTCGCCTTTTTCACAGGCACCCCCAGGATAACATCAATCTCCAACGGCCGACCGTTTTTACAATCCGTCTGCATACTACTCCCAATCCCAGGCATACCAAGTATCTTGTCCACCAATTTGCCAATCAAATCATACTCCAGCTTCACACCGCATGCACGACCGACATCGATCACCTCCCGCATTAATCTGCGCGTGGAAATCGTAGCCTCAGGAGAAGAATGTAGCCACGTCTGCGTATCGACCATCGTCAATGCAGTGGTGGAGTTCCAGGCTGCATTCCAAACGAGCTTTTCCCAGCGTTGACGCTGGATATCGGCCGGGGAGAGGAGTTGGAATCGCGTGCGGCCTGTTTCAAGGAGAGAGGCGAGCGTTGAGAGGCGGGATTCTTCGAGGTTGCTGTCGACAGCGCTATTGGGATATAGCCCGATCTGGAGGTCTTCAGATTGGGTGTGCTTGATCTGGCCGGGTTGGATTTGGGTTGCGCCGACCCATGTCTGCAAGCGTTAACTATCTGCTATGAGCTTGATGGAGGAGGATCCTCACCACACAAGTAACAATTGAACTATCCGAATGGGTTCTCCGAAACGGTTCCTCATTGCCTACGCCATTCTGGATGATGACTAGTGTCGATGCTTTGACGGATTGTAGTTGCGATGCAACAGCCTCTTGGTCGATGGCTTTGTGCGCGAGAACGATGTAGTCAAATGGTCCGGTAAGCTCGGATGGCGATCTCACCACTTTTATGCCGTTAACAATGTCCATCTCCTTCCAGGTGTAATCATACCTGCGTATGGATGAAAGCGATGCTGCCCATGGTTGGCGCTATCGATGAATATGCCCTATTCCATTAGCTCGTGTTTGGTTGGCAAGGAAATTGCTGGCAGCATACATCGTTCTTTACTGCTTCATAATTCGACCTAGCTACCACAGTCAACCGAACATTTGCATTTCGCTGCAGGATGAAGGCGTAGAAAGAGCCAATGCTATCCTTAGGTCAGTATCCATATAAACTCTTCAGCCGGGATACTTACGCCCCCAGGCCGTAAAGAAGAACGTCTATTTTGTCACTCATGATGTTTAATGCTGTATCCGGAATGAAGATGGCTTGCTTATTTCTATGCGGAGATATCGGCACAAGTCCGAGCGTGGAGTTTGCATATCCGGGGTTGTATCCCTGTGTTGACAAGGGTATGGATCGGTAACTATTGCTACAGCTTGACAAATCTAGCTACATCCCTCTCCAATCGTGCTGTGTTCAGCAAATGCTCACCCAATTCGGAGAGATTCGTGACGCCCAAAAACACCATATTGGCCTCGATCTCTTGCCTCAAGATAGTAACCGCCCGTCGAACTCCCTCCTCGCCATATCCCGACGCCAAGCTATACAGAAATGGCCGACCAAGTCCAACAGCCGTAGCACCCAGCGCGACCGCCTTGAGCACGTCCGTCCCCCGGCGAATCCCCCCATCGATGAAGATCTGCATGCGACTCCGCAGTAGGAACGGCGCGTATCGCCGGATTTCTAGCAGGGTGAGAAGAGGCGGTTGCGCAGTGTCTTGGGATCTGCCTCCGTGGTTGGAGAGGACGATTCCTTGTACGCCGTTTTCGTAGGCCATAATCGCGTCTTCGACGGTCTGGATGCCTTTGATTACTATCGGGAGTTTTGTAAGGTTGCGAATCCAGGTTAGGATGTCCCAGTCGATGAAAGGAGAGATAGTGCTGGCTCTGGTTTTGGCAACGCCTGCACCGCTCGTTTGATTATCGCGGGCCTACAATGTTAGCAAATGGAGGATAATCTTGGTATAAACATACCTGAACGGCCAAGTTCACCCTCTCATCCATCTCCCGCTTGCCAACGACCGGAGAGTCAACAGTGAGCCAGATAGCACTCGCTCCGGCCTCTTCAGCCCGTCGAATATGTTCCTCAGACCTACTAATATCTCGATTCACATATAATTGGCAGAAAAGAGGCTGGTCATCGTTGACTCGGGCCTCCCTCACATTCTCGATGGGAATACTCGACCCGTTGGCTAGAACCTGAGCCAGTCCTTCTTTTCCTGCAGCCCTGGCAAGGGCGCATTCACCTTCAGGATGTGCCAGTTTCGCAAGTCCCACAGCTGATATGTATACCGGGAGAGAAACATGGTGTCCCAGGATCGTGGTTGTAGTATCAACGGCGGGGATGTTGCGCAAGATGCGCGGACGCAGGAGGACTTGCTGGTAAGACTGCGCATTTTCTCGCTTGCTATATTCGTCATCGGCTCCGGAGGAGTAGTATGCCCAGGCATTAGGCGAGAGATGCTGTTTCGCAACTTCTTCGAAATCGTGCAGGTTGATGATGTGGGTTAGGGGAGGGGGTGTATTTTCGTCGGGGAGAGATGCGTTGCTCCCCTGATCCGTAGATTTGGCTAGTGTACCTGGGTCAATACCCCCGAGACAAGCAGAAGGAGGTAGGGACTGGTCCATTAGCTGGATATCGTGAACCGCATCAAAGTCGTCGGTGGCATCTTTGCCGGCGCATCGTAGGAGGACCTCTGGGCCTCCGGGATGAGAATCCAGGAAGTCTGCAGATGTTAATAGGCGAACTAACAATTCGTAAATGAGAATTACCTGTTACATCGTAGACGGAACCGTGAATGGCAATCCAACACGATTCTCGATTGTTATGCTTTTCGACTTCCTCGCTGGTCAACATGACATGCAATCGCCCTAATAGTTATACCTCTCCCAAAATTCGATATTGGAGTATCGCATCATGGCATACTGCCTTCTATAAGTATTTAGTCTTATAGAGAATGAAATGCGGAGAAATGTCCGCTACGGCGCATCCCCGATGCTGACCCGGATAATGACACATTAAGGCGGCTGTTTACACAAGGGTCAGGGACCAGTGATCAAGATATAGATAAACAACATCTTCAAGATACAGCAGTCGGCTGCTATAAATAAGAGCATTGCGACGGACACATTGGCGTGAGAAAATATGTCGGAGTGATGGCACTAATCGGCTCAAGATATACGGTTCCGTTCTCGATTGTTGAAAATAATCCATTTTTACAACTGTTCAACCTCGTCAATTCCCATGCTTTTTCAAGTCTGCAACTTCATACCAATGACAATGATGAGCCACATGAACAAGATGAGGCGGACGGCCACAGATCCACTTTGGCTAGCGAGTATCTGGTGGGGTCGAAGTACGATACAGAGCGCCTACGGCATGAAGGCCTAACCCCCCCATCTCAACAAAAACAAATATTTTCACAGTTATTTCTCAGAATATTGGGTATATTCGTACCCCTTGATGTGTTTCTCGACATGTCTTCTTCCAGAGTCATTCTTGCCGGAGATGCTCCCTATGATCTGGTGCTATACCCACAGAAATCAGCACTCGGACAGCGCAGTCTTCAGATCGACAAGTCGAGGCAGCGCATGGAGTGGTTATGGGGAGGAATACAATTGATTTCGGACCTTTTACAAGCAGCGCAGCCTAAATTGGAAATATGTTGCCCTTCCGTTAAGCAGCACGTTATGGGCTCTGCGACAGATTCTTCCGCTCGGCATCTCCTTCAATTGAGTATCTATGACAATCGTTTGCACTCTAGGAGTACGTCTTCGGTCTCTTATAGCGTGGAGAATATCACCACACTCGAGAGAGAAGGGGAGTGGTACTCGCCCACGGACGCCAACGGTACGTCTGGAACAACGATATTGGTACTGGAGGATAAAGAAGACGGTATTATCGACAATGATGATGCGATCGACTTCTTTCTGCAAGCTCGACCTGACTTTGTCGTCTACCATATGAGCCATCCACTCGGTTCAGGGAAGCTCTGGGACGTGGTTCGCCTCGGACCTTTTAGGCGTGATACCGGAAAGAAAGATCCAACCAAGCTTGTTGTGGTGATCTCTGCTGATGACCTGCGTGGCGAAGGTGTGGAACTATCCAAGGGTCTATCCTGGGAAAAGACATGCGAGGATTTTGTATTGAATCTGAACCCCAACGGCAAGCTAGCCACCCTTGCGACTTGTGCCCATCTTGTTGTTCTCTTTGGGTGCGACGGAGTGATCTATCGCCAGGGTCAAGGGGACGAGAAACAAAGCTTGTTCTTTGATCCATCCCGAACCGAGGGTGATTATGTCAAAGGAAGATGGGTGCCAGGCATGACCGAGGCGTTTATCGCAGGGGTGACATCCCATTTGGCTCAACAGCCACATCCGGGCCTGGATAAAGGCATAGTCTCAGGTCTTCAAGCTGCCAGATGCTTGGTGACCGAAGGAATCCACAGCCAAGGCACGAAGGCATGTCCTACTCATCCGGTTCAGTTGGTGATGGAGGATATCGGACCCAAAGATCTCCTGTATATCACGGTACCTTCGGAAGACATCTGTGGCGGGGCTAATCCGGACTGGAGTATACTTGCAAGTCTCCCAGAAAGCGATGTAATTGAAATTGCTCGTGACATCGTACGGGAAGGGCCGTCTGCTGGTCTCCGTCAAGTACCCATGGCAAATTTTGATCGACTGTTCGTTTATGACCGGAAGGAGATGGAACAATTTCGATCTGTTTATGGTACCATCAAAGCGTATACCGCCAGAGAATCCACGAGCCCGCTCAACATCGCGCTTTTTGGCCCAGGAGGCAGTGGTAAGAGCTTTGCCGCGATGGAGGTTGCGGCCACAGCATGTTATCCTCATAAAACCGCACGTTTGCACTTCAAACTGACTGAATTTGTGCAACTCGACGTCTTATTGAATGCACTTAATTCCATTCGCAATTCCACACTAGCGGGACATTTAACACTCGCATACTTCGAAGGATTTGACAACAGTCTATCGGATAAACCTCTGGGATGGCTTTCCTACCTATCTCGCTGTATGTTTTCTGGCACGTTTCTCGATATAGACGGCAATAGAAAGCATATAGGTCGGGCCGTATTTCTTCTCGGATCAGGCCATGCTGCAACATTCGACGAGTTTGAACAACGTTTGCAGTCACTGGCAATATCCGGGAAATCAACAGCGAACTACTCAGACTTCATCTCTTCTATTTACGATACAGTGGATATACGAGGACCAGACCGCTGCCATTCGTTCGACACAATGTTCCCAGTTCGGCGGGCTGTAATTTTGCGGGATATGCTCGATGAGATAGCACCATCTTTGAAGGTTGGAAACCGCTTCCCCATTGAGGACGACGTTCTGCATGGCCTACTTCTCGTTCCCAAACTGCGCCATGGGACGAGATCACTACGCTCCTTGTTAGAGATGTGTAGATTCAGCTCGCGACCGACATTTGATCGGATGGTTCTCCCTCCACCGTTTCAACTCAGGTTGCACATTGACTATGATGAGTTCAAAGAATCTATGGATTCCCGGAAAAGCCAGGTGACTTGAATTATTTTATGAAGTCAACATTTTACCTCCTCCAAATTGAAACGCATGACGCATTAGTAGCATATGGGGCCTCATGAACTGGCGGGTTGTATAATAGCCCCATCGTTAACTACTCGATTTATTGATATCGAGCTAATCGTGCAATTACAGAGAACACCCATATGAGCAGCCATCGCGCGGCCTCTACAGGATAGAATAATTTTGATTTTCGGGCACCTTGGGCACGATTAATTCCATCGTGGCTTGTGAATGCCCCGCCCACCATAGTCGGCGCTTAGAGCAGTCTCGATTCGCTCTTATTCGATACCACCACAACGGATCGACTCGCGGACCGGGCAACTATGATAATTCTGCTGTGTCGTATGAATTCGTTTGCAATATTCGGATCCTGTTATTGGTACTTTGTACATTTGAGGCGTGCTGTTATGCATTAGCAGCTTAAAGCGGAAATAGAGAATGCACATCGGATACTGAGCGTTTACGGCACAGTGCCACTCGTGTTAGCCTGATTGCTCGATAAAGTACGATTAAAATAGAATAATAATGGATATGAGGACATATTACAACAAAATATAAGATCTCCTTGTCTTTCCCGCCAGCCCGGATGACAATCAACCAAGCATATTCTAACGTTATAATAATGTACCAGGGATTAGAGTTAAGCACAAGAGCTATTGAGGTATTAAGGTTATACCTTATTTTGGAGAAATTGCTGACAGATTCAGAAAGCAGGGTGGAAAGTACACACGCCCCTCCAGTTACAGGATCTAGATTCCGATGCAGCCGAGCATTTTATTCAAAAGGATTGCAAGGTATAATCGCGTCCCGACCGTGGAAGAGATACGCGACTGACGTTTGAAGCGAGACCTGCGTATAAACTGGGACGGGGATTGCCTCCGGTGTCTGTAAGTACGCGTACGAGTAGCACCATCGAATCGAATCCGGTTAACTTGGATAGGGTCGTTGATCTCGAACCTCAAGAGCGGGTAGCAATCAAAGATCCAGTCTTGCAAACTGCGCTCCGAAAAGGATGGATTCCAGCGGAGTTTGTTCGTCTCCTGGGGAGTGGGAATGCGAGTACATCGCTCCTGTGGACGGCTGACCGACGAAGTAAGTATTATCTTTCCGGATAACGCTCGGACGAGTGATACGAGCTTGATTTTGTCTTCCAGGTCTTTTTCTACAATTACCCAAAGATGGCAATGGTTTGGTCACGATGATTCTCACATGCCTACCATCCGTGAGACCAAATGCAAGATGTCAACCCCAAACCGACTGGGCCTGTATCCTCCTGTCTTCCAATGGTGTCGACATCGAGAGCCTACTCGCTAAAGACCCCTTCCCGAATGATTATACGAGAATGCCGGCAGACTTTATGATTCTCCCCGTGAGCTTGTTTCGATGGCGGGTGGAACTGCTCGTCGAAGAATTGGAGAACCTCACCCGGAATGTGGTGAATGAGGAGGAACAGCTGATATCGGCAATTGAGCTGTCTGAGCTTGACTCGATTCGGAAGAGCATATTCGAGCTTGGAAAGGTGCAATTGCGATTACGGAGAAAATGGGTCTGTACGCTGGAGGTCGCGACGACGCTCTCGCAGTATTTCGACGCTATTGAACGGCGATACGGAGAGGAAGAAGTTGCACCGCGGTATTCCGAGATTCTTAGACAGAGAGTTCGAATGGATGCACAGCTTTGTGGGTCATTGGAGTATGACTTGCAGATCATACCATCGAAAATCGATTCCCAGCGCCAGATGGTATGTCTTCCACGAGAATTCGGGAGTATCACTGTTAACATGTTGCAGATCGACAGTAGATTCCACATGATGGTAGGAGATTCATCCACACCGGCAAAGACGGGGTTAATCAAGCATATGCGCACTAGATTGCTCAAAGCTCTGCCAAAACCGCAGAGGAATCCCAAAAAGACAGCTCGTCCATGAAGACCATGTCGATCATGACACTAATATTCTTGCCGGGGACCTCAATTGCGGTTAGTAGGGTCAATTCTTCCAAGATGTTTGAAGGGTACTAAGAGAATGGCAGTCTATTTTCAGCATGGGAGTCTTTAACTGGGACGCCAAGGATGTTAGACACGTTGGCAATCAGTACTTATGGCTTTATTTTGCGATTGCTATTCCTTTGACCATTGTAGTGTTGTTGACTTGGTACTCATGGGTCAAGTTGAGGCAAAGGAGGAAGGAAGCGAAGAAAAGTGAAAAGGATAAGTGTTAAGAGTGGTTGATAGACTGCACCGTTTGTCCATTTCTTGTTTGACGTATTATAGAATAGAATGCTAATGTCAACGAGTCAACGAATCATCAAATCCTGCCGCTTCAAGTAATGAATCTCCCCCATCATTATTCCATGTACATATGCATAGCCCCTGATGTGATAGTATTGGCCCTCGGGTCGCAGGACCAGTGGATATGTGCATCCAGGCACAATGACAACGATATCACCCGGCACAGTCGACGTTATGCAACACCCAACGTGGCCATCTTCAGTAACGAAGAAACTAGAGTCGGGATACTCGAAATCCCAGATGGGCTTTCCAAACGTGTGACCGTCTGCCTGTGCGGATTCTTCTTGTAACTCACGCGGTATGTAGTTATTCAGTATCTCATCGTCGATTATCTTCATGAGATAGGCAACGAAAGTCCGCGTTGCTTTGTTGACATCGGCGACGTGGTTGTTCTCGTCAAGGCTGAACAAGAAACTCATGGCGAGGGCAGCAACAAGTTCGCGCTTCAGCGGCTCTCCCGCCGGTTGACTAGCTCTCGCGGTTTGCAAAATGGTTTCCCATTTTCGTTTCAAGGTGTGGCGTCCATCCGGAGACTCGATCATCACCTTACCAAAGAAGGCCTGGTTATACGGCTCGACGGATTTAATCGAGCGGTATATAGAGCCAGAGACGGTCAGGATATTGGTGGCTGGGTCGATAATCCATGCCGGCTCTCTATCTCCGGCTGGCCTCCATGGTACGGGGCTGCTAAACCTGAACGGATTTCGGAATAGCATCGGTTTATCCCAATGAGGAATCCACGATGGACTCTCGTTTGCTGCGACGTATAGCAGAGCATCGAGGTTGTGAAATTTAAGGAATGATGCTTCGACGGCGTCCCGGTAGACATCTCGTAATGGTTTGCTGTAGTCAGGTTCCAGCACAGGCGTCACGATAGAGTGTTTCAGCAGACCGCGTAGACCGTATACCTTGTCTCGAGGATCCGCGCTTTTAAAATTCGATGCGAGATACAGCGTCGTGAGCCAGTTCCTCGGCTGCCGAATTTGTCCGGTCGTCAATATCGTTGCCCACCAGCAGTGTGTCTTATCAAATCCAAAACGTTTGGAAAATGCTCCATCCAAAATCATATAGCCCGCAACCAGCTCTACCCGTTCCCATTCCACAGTTTCATGACCGCATTGGACTGATCGACGTTTGTTCGCGTTTATTTCTTCGAAAATGGATACGCCCGTAAAGTATGCGTGCGAGTAGAACCAAATCAAGGAATGCCATATTGTCTCGGTGCTGAATTCGCATTTGTTGGGAGAGGGAAGTTTCTTGCGGTTTTCGTATATGATATCTCGGTAGACATTGCTAGTCACGCTGATTTCCGGGAGGTAACGTTGAAGAGAGCGGCAGAGGAAATCTGAGATTTGAATGATCGATTTAACGGCAATCTCAGCCAGATGTCCAGCGGTGTCCGATCCAATCCAAATAAGTGTTTTCTGGGATGCTCTGTAAATGGCGTGCACGAGACGGGCTTGATGGCTTCGTTCGGCGGTGTTTTTTCGGTCGACACTGAGACTTGTCAGCTAAAGTTTATAACTAACATTGGAATCTGCGATTTCACTCTCACTCACCATAGTTCATGAGCCCATAAATACCGCGGTTCGTCTTCCAACCGGAGATGGACCAGTGCTCTCTGAAGGTTTGCACTGATCTTAAGTTTTACCTTGTCACAAGTAACAGTTATCTTCGCGGTCGAGTCGTCCCAGATGTAAGAAATGGCTTCGAATTTAGGAGGGCCGTGCAAGTCTGCGATTTCCGTCTCGCAGAACATCGGGTCTCTGCGTTTGCCGGGCATGAGTTTGACTATCCGGAATGAACTCGTCTCCGGCAGATCGTCGAAGTGGTGCGATTTTGATTCGGCATTGCCCATCTCGACTGAAAATGCCTCGTCCTTGGAAATATCCTTGGAGATGTGTTCGACCGGATGCCGGATGACGGGTTCGCTGGGCGATATAAGACCCGACATTTTGTTTGCTTGTTTGCTCAGTTATTATTATCTATGCGACGTTAGTGTTAATGGCCCAATCAGTAGCCTTCCAGATAGCAAGGATGTCTCATTCACACTCGATTGTAGGTAAGCAATTGCGAGTAATCGGCTTGGCCTCATATACCAAGAGTGTCGAAGGGGTGGAAATGTCAAATAACAAGCTCTGCCGAGATTCCTCCCCGGCGAACACGTCCGCCGAAATAGCAGCTGTGGAACCATCACGATAGCCGGAGGTCATGATCCAATGAATTTGTCTATGTTCGGCTGCCGAGGATTTGTTTAATCGGATCTGAACAATCAGGTTCTCCATGGTTGATATATCCTTCGAATGAGGTCATGGACTTTGTCAGCTTACTGGATTGAGACCTTCCTATATTGGTACATCACGTGAAAATGGCGAACCTATCTTGTCATATCTTGAGATACTGCTTCATTCTTTCGCTCTTAGACAATACATATACTGGATGAGATCCTCACATGCGAAGAGGTTGCCAGAAGAGTCATCGAACGACGGACGATAGCTGAAAGGCATCTGAAAGTACAAAATCGCCGCATACAACATAGAGGGTTGAAAGTCGAGACCACTAGGGTTACGAGTTCTCTCTCTCTTTTTTTTTTTTTTTAACTTTATTTTGTCTTAGTTGTTTAATCTTTTGGTCTGGTGTTGTTCTGCTTATTGTGGTTGCCGCCACTTGCACGAAGACTGCTAATATATGTATAATTGCGGTACTTCGTAACACTCGAGACACCACTCAACCAAAGGCAAGCGATATATTCTCCGATAAGCCATGCAGCTTATGCAACCTCACGCAATGAGACGAAATGGGGACGATAAGGGCATATTGTATTACTGTGGAAGGGTCCGACGGCCAACGGAACAGCATGACAGTAGAAGACGATATTTAGCTGCCACTATCGCAAGCAATCTTCCTCGACCATAGATATGGAGATATTTGCTATGGTTACTGAAATGCTAGTACGATATAATGGGCATCAACAACTGATAGAAGCAATGACGAAAGACTAGGACGATATGAAAGCTACATCGGAAGTCCTCCGGTCCAGCACATGGCACCACATTGATTGGTCTGATATTGCCACAGCACAAGAGCATGTCTACAAAGAATATGAACATCACTCCCTAATGACTCGGGTATCAATATCATCCCCACGGGGAATGCGGGGACGAATATCCCCCACGCCTACCCCGGAATGTCAGACAGAGGTGCGTCATCCGAATTCGTCTCGAGGTCCATGGATGTCTGGATAAAGCTGGCTGTTGTCGAGCGTACAAATCATTCAAGCCACTCGATGCTGTAACGATGACAGAACGATCGGTACATTCTCCTACCGCGGAAGAAGGGAACAAATCGTCAACGTCCCATTTTGAGGACTCTCAGCGTACTATCCCCGAGAAAACTCACAATGGCGATACGGCACTTGCACTCTTTGCACATGGAGAGGGTCAAAATGAACCCATCGACCCGGCAGAGAACAAACGACTGGTGCGCAAAATCGACTGGATGATTTTGCCTTTCCTGTCAATCTGTTACGCATTCTACTATGTGAGTATTCTGTACTCTCCCATCATAGCCGTAGCTAATTGAAGATTGACAAAACAACCCTCTCATACGCGGCCATCTTTGGCATCAACGAAGACCTGGGTCTCTCCGGCGAGCAATACTCCTGGCTATCGAGTGTGTTTTACTTCGGATTCCTGGTCTGGAGCGTACCGACAAACTTCCTCCTCCAAAAGTTTCCAGTGGGAAATACCTGGGCGTGAATATTATTCTATGGGGAGTATTTTTGATGCTTCAAGGTGTGTCACCTAGTTCCAATAGGTTATGCTATGGCTGACAATGCAGCCGTTGCAAAAAACTTCGTCCAACTCGCCGTCCTCCGTGTCATCTCCGGTGCCGCAGAAGCATGCAGTGACCCAGCCTTCATGCTCATTACGAGCATGTGGTATACTCGTCGTCAACAACCTATTCGAATTGGTCTATGGTACACGGCTAACGGCGCCGGTATTGCTATCGGTGGCTTATTGGGCTACGGCATTGGGCAGATTAAGGGTGCTCTGGCTTCATGGAAGTACGAATTCCTTATTATCGGTGCGCTCTGTGCTATCTGGGGTATTGTGATTACTATCTTCCTGCCGGACTCGCCTGTTACGACGCGGTATCTGTCTAACCGGGAGAAGTGGGTTGCCATCGAGCGGCTGCGAGATAACCAGACCGGAGTTGAGAATAAACACCTTAAATGGGCGCAGGTCTGGGAGGCATTGACAGACTGGAAGGTGTGGACATTTCTTCTGCTAGGATTGTCAGGGAATATACCCAACGGAGGGATCTCAAACTTCGGAACTTTGATTATTCAAGGTTTTGGTTTTTCCACCCGTACGTGTTCCATCCACCATACACAACGTCGATACTAATGAAGCAGTCATCACAACCCTCATGCAAATCCCCTACGGCACCCTAATCGCCATCCTAATTCTCCTAGCCGTCTTTCTTAACGACCGCCTCCCACCAAATAACCGCTGCTACGTGACAGTCTTCTTCCTCCTCCCTAATGTCGCCGGGTCATTCGGTCTCGCGTACCTCCCGGAAGGCAACAAGGTTGGCCGGTTGATCTGTTACTACCTGACGGGCTCATATAACGCTTCCTTCGTGCTTATCCTCTCAATACTCACTGCGAATATCGCCGGGCATACGAAGAAAGTCGTTACGAATGCTATGATCTTCCTGGGTGTTTGTGCGGGTAACATCGCGGGTCCGTTCTTTTACAAGGATAGTCAAGCACCGCGATATCCACTGGGAATTTGGTCGATGATCGTGGCAAATTTTATTGAGATTGCCCTGGTCTTGATGCTTAGGATTGCGTTGGCGTTGGAGAATCGAAGACGGGATCGGGTGCAGGCTGAGCAGGGACGGAGAGATCTGGATGAGACGGCGTTTAGTGACTTGACGGATAAGGAGAATCTCAATTTCCGGTATATTTACTAGGATAGTATTCTGGATAGAAATGCAAATATATCATTTTGAACTATTACTTTTGCATATGTTGAGCATACACTTGACATAACCAAGGGAGCCATGTATCAGGAACATCATGACCTCGGTCAATAAGCAAATCCAGGCCTGGAGTTTCTCCGTCCCTCCTTGTCTTCTGTCAACCATCTCTGTCTATACCCCGGACTAAGCAATACATAACCCCGCCCATGCGGAGACGTGGGGGCATCACTCGGACTATACTCCGACACATATATCATCCAGCATACATACACACGCTTACACTCCCATCCATCTATACACATACTCAGCAAATGGACCTCTTCACACTAACAGGCCGGACAGCCCTCGTCACCGGCGGCACCCGTGGCATCGGCCAGCAGATGGCTGTAGCCCTGGCTGAAGCGGGTGCCGATATCGTTTTAGTTCAGGTATCCTGCCCAGCCCCTTCTACCTGGATACGCAGAGTAGTAACAAGAGCAGCGCGACGAAAGCAACCTCGAAACAAAATCACACATCGAATCCCTCGGCCGTAAAGCATCCATTTATACCGCCGACCTATCAAACCGCGAAGACGTCTCCTCACTCGTGAAAAGAGTCCTCAGCGACGAACATGATATCTCCATCCTCCTGAACTGCGCGGGAATACAAAGACGGCATCCAGCTCATATCTTCCCTGATGAGGATTGGGATGAGGTAGCCCTTTCCTTTCCCTTATCTTGCGCCAGGTATGGCGGTTGACGAGTGCAGGTTCTCCAAGTAAACCTCTCCACAATCTTCGCGCTGTGCCGCGACATAGGCGCATACATGCTCACCCGCCCCACGAAAGACAACCACCGCGGAAACATACTCAACGTCGCCAGCCTCGTCTCCTTCCAAGGCGGCCTCACAGTCCCCGCCTACGCAGCCGCCAAAGGCGGCGTCGCACAACTCACGAAAGCCTTATCCAATGAATGGGCGTCACGGGGTGTTAACGTTAACGCCATTGCGCCCGGGTATGTAGCTACGGATATGAATGAGGCGTTGTTGAGGGATCAGCAGCGTGCGGAGAGTATTCTGGCGAGGATTCCGATGGGGCGGTGGGGTGCGCCTGAAGATTTCAAAGGGGTGACGGTTTTTCTGGCGAGTCGGGCGAGTGCGTATGTTACTGGGGAGGTTGTTACGGTTGATGGGGGGTGGATGGGGCGGTAGTTACTGTCCCTGGGACAAGGGTATCGATATGTATTGTCTATACAATGTTAGGGCCCGCCCATATACGCCGACCATCCAATCCAATTACCCAAAATATCAACAATATAATATAATACATAGAATCGAAGATCATTATACATCAGTCATTATATATGTCCATGTTCATTTGGAGTCTGAGTCTCGGGGCTCGGTGGGTCCCGGCCTGGCGGCTCCCGGCCCAGCTCGCGGAGCTGGATATCTCCCGCTTTCGACGGGTCCCATTCACCTGCTGGTTGTGGCGGCGGTGGAGGAACGTCTTGTTCCTCGTCGACGGCAAAGCGCCATCGGCCGTCTGGGCTGAGGAATGCGCGGAATGCGTAGCGTTTGTTCAAGCGCTCTAGGTGTGCGCGGCGGTCGGTGTTGGTCCAGGTGTATGTGCCTGGGAAGTCGTTGAGCATCCGGCTGTGGGCCAGCCACGGGATGACGGCGCCAATTGACCGGGGGATGCGTGGGCCTTTGAACCGGCCGCGGCGTGTGCCAAAGACGACGAGGACGACCAGTGTGTCAAACGCGATGATCACTAGCGCGATGGCAAGCGACGGGACGGATGGATCCATGGCCCACATGCTATAGATCGCGGTGGAGTTCTTGGCTGGATATGGGTCCTGCAGTGGTTGAAGGTAGATTTCTCTCCAAATCGAGAAATAGGTGCTATACACCCACTGGTACACTGTTCGCGATACCTCAATGAGATCCGCCGCGTTGAGTTCAGTGATGTTGGTTTCCCGTTGTTGGTAGAGACGTGACACCAGAAAACCGGCCCAATCGTATGATGCAACATAGGAACCATTTCCAGCCGATTGGTTGCCCATGTAGCTTTGAGGAATGGCGGCAAAGACTTTGTTGAACTGGCCCACGCTGGCAGTAGCGTTGTCGTACATTTCACCGCTGTTGATGGCAGTCGAATTGATCGGATGGTACTCTTCGATCTGGCCTTTCTGGTCGAAGAAGATTGAGTATTCCTCTATCTCCATCCGCGGTTCGCAGTGCAACGCAACGGTATTCTGGTCGGTAACAGGAGCACCAGGCTTGTAGTTCCATCGACCGAGGACCACCACGGTCGACGTCTGACACAGATCCGTTTCGTCAACGGCCACGGGCGAGAGAAAGTGAATCGATAACGAAATCCCCGAGGTGGTGTTCTTCAATGAAGTCATGTCAACCTTGCATCGTCTTTCCGGGGCATCGAAAGGGTTATATTCCCAATACACGCGGCCCTCCTGGTAATCGTCCACCAGGTTCTCTGAAATTTCCAACTTTTGGCAATCCAAATCAGCTCCAACCCCAAGAGTGTGCGCACTGTACACGGCATTTGGATCGGGATCTTTGATTTTGATCGGGACAAACGAGTGGTTCGTGCTGGTCCAGGCCACCATTGGGACGCCGCTGGTGATGCTGGATTGGATGAGGTCGTACTCGGTGAAATCAGCTGCGAAATCGGTGCGCCGGAAGGTAGTCTCGCTATAGTTCGTAAGCAGTGTGTCAGTGGGTAAGTAAGAGGTGGCCAATTTCTGGGTGAACAGTCCACCAGCCACCACCGTGAGTACGGTGTTGACGACACAGGCAACGGAAACCAGGCCCAATAACAGATGGCGGTCTCTGGAGGCTTTGTAAAGGACAGCCCAAGGATTCTGTCCGGCGTAGTTCATCGACAGTGAGGTTCGGGCTGCTGCCATTCCCCTTTGAAGATGGACCCACGGTTCGAGGATGCTGAGGTTTCGGTGAATCGAGGTGCAAAGGGACCCAACGGCAGAGGCAACAATGGAGGGCAAGACGGAGAGAACGACTTGGAGAAAACTGGAATCGGATTGTGTCAAGTGTCGGAATTTACCGTTTCGTGCGAGTAAACCAATGATCAATGCCATGCCGGCGATCACTGCTGTCAGAAGAAGGAATTCGAGGATGAAGACGGGAATGAGCAGAAAATGCGGCATTGGGTCGACTCGAGCTTGGAGGTTTTCGCCTAGGTTTTCAACCAGTGACGCTGGTTCTGTCAGTACCCAAACACTTCACAATCCATGCAGGGGAGTTAACTTACCATCATCCTCGGAAGGCCGAATCTCTAGACGTTTGCCCGTCGGTCCATCTTGCCAGTGAATGCGCGAATTCCGAAGTATCCGTCGTAGCTGGCGCGTAGAAAACTGATGCAAGTCGAATCGCGAATCGGTGAGGATGTTGGAAGGACTAAACACATCGGCCACCATGCTGCACATGGCGCTGATCGGGCCAGGATCGCTTTGCATAATGTTCGGTCGGCGGTGGTAGATGTAGACCAACAAGAGACTGATTACAGTACCAGCTGCCAAAACGACCTCAGACCAGAACGCCGCGAACCCGACGGTAGCGATGGCGACTTGATTGCTTAGACGGGTGGCGTGGATTATGGCAGGCTTCTCGTCGGGATCGAAGAGACGGCCCATGGTGAGGACGAAAGTCTGCTTGACTCCCCTCACCACTTTGGACTCGAACTCGTCTGGGGACATAACACTCGATGTATCCAGAATGAGGACGGGCTCCATATCACCCAGTTGCTGGCTGATAACGGGAAGTTCGGTTACGGTGGTATCGCCAGAGGTCTCGTTGACTCGGATATAGAGCAGGTCACTCGTATACGGGGCGCGTTGCGACAATAGATCCTGAAAGTCTGGGACGTTGAACTGCTGAGGCGTCAATTCCCTCGTCGTACCATTGTGAATCGAGATGCTTGTGATGGAACTGTTGGCATGCATCGAGACCTCAGCCTCAGCCTTGTTGTATTTGATGTCACAGGCGAAGATGCTGGCGGAGGATGTGTATTGGGTCGGAGTGGATACAGCGTCAGACGAGGCATTGACGCTAAGAAGAACGCCGTAGAGATCGAAAGGGTCGCAGCCTCTAGCCTTGAAGGCCTTTTTGGTTGCCACGGCGGCCAGACTCGTATTAGCTGACACCGGTTCCCAGTAGCGGACTTGGAGCTTGTCCGTCATGGAAAAGAGCATGCTGCTATAATTGAAGTCCAGCTTGCAGTCATGTATCGTTTCGCCGTCCTTCTTCAACGGGACTCCTGTCACGTTCCAAGAAACTGTAGGGTCTTCCTCCGAGCCATCCACAATCACCGAAACCTTCTCATTCACGACGACATCCTGACAAATCGGTTCGGTCCAGTAGACGGTTTGATTCATGGTCCATACGGTGCTCTCTCGCTGATCGCCTCCTGGAATCTCGACGGGGGCGACGGCGTACTTGGTGGATCGCGAGCGTTGCAAATCATCGTTGGAAGAGACCACCGAGTCGAAGTTGTTGCTGGCCTGGGAAGCCATCCAAGTGGCCTGGGTTTGTAGATCGACCAAGTCGGGCCAGCCGTGCATGGTTTCATCGGACAGAAGGGTGACCTCGCGCAATTCGAACAGTGTACTCTGTAGTGCCGGGAGTGACATGCGCATCAGCATCGTAAAGACCGACACACATAGAACCACCCAATGACCTCTCCGCGCGGATGTGATGGGAGTGATAACCGATTGACCAAAGTTGTAGTTGATGAACAGGACAGTGGCCGGGGCACCTTCGGGTCGGGAAAGCTGAAAATACGGTTCGAGACGCAAGACATCGAATTCGACGAAGCTCCAAAAGGTGACGAGCACGAGGGCAACGATTATTGGGACGTAGTTGTATGCGAATGACTGAATATGCGACACGCTGGCGGTATCCTTGAAGTAGATCAAACCCCCATTCCACTCACTATATCGGCGCAGGATCTCGATAGCCAGGAAAATGACGAACATCAAAACGGCGACGAAGAGGAGGTAAAACGGACGGAGGGAAATCGGACGCCATCCTTGCGAACGGTGATAGCCATGACGGCGCGTTGATCCGCGGGGGAGTTGACCTAACAAAGAATCAGACTTGATCGTTATCAATCACAGGGAAACAGAGGGACATACTGGACCATTGCAGCGGATCCAACAGCTTCTTCACCAAACCCCCGGACATGCTTATACGGCATGCCCTCCGGGAACGCAGTGGTGAAAGAGAGTCAGACGGGATGTCATGGCCTGATTCAAACGAGGTCACCGGTGGCAGTAGTAGTAGTAGTAGTAGTGGTGGTAGTAGTAGTAGTAGCAGTAGCGAAGGCTCACGGCGACCATCTCCGACAAAGTGATATCGAGGAGAGAGGTTAAAGAGATGGTAGAGAAGGTTAAGGTACAGAGTAAAAGAGTGAGATGAAGCGGCCGAAAGACGATCCTGTCCCGGTTCCCAATTGGGAAAAGAGCAGATCTTGATTTGGACTAGCTGCTAGTCTCTTATTGGACAGTGTGGCTGTCAACCAATCAAAGAAGCTTTTAAATCGCGCCAACCGGTTTTCCCCACGTCCAAAGGGGCTAGTGTTGCGGGTCCAGGGGGAGGCAAACTTTCTGATTGGTTTAAAGTTGCCACAGACGCGTGGCTGAGTTAATCCATGGTCGTCATGTCACCTGACATCACCTGACCCGTTACCTGAGCATAACTGCATAGTGTGCACAATTTGTACAGTACAGAGCACACCTCTCTTCACTACAGTCCGTACATAGTACTTCGGTACATGGTACAATGACCGGGAATGATGGCAGACAGTGTACGGAGTATTACTACTCCGTCTGTACTCCGTATGACTCCAGACGTTTGCCTCCAGGTCCATGCTTTGCCAAGGCGATCGACAAGTGTGCTGTCTTCCCGACTCTAGAATCCCTGACTGGGTATGGATTATTCTGCGGCCAAGCTTGATCCTGAACATCATGTACTCCGGAGTAACTCACCACTTCATCGGCTTGAATATCTCGTTTTTGTAAGACTGGACCATGCAAATGTCGGTCTTCGTACTCCGGCCAAGACCCTGACTCGTCCTCGGGGGTATATCGGAGGTTCACCTGGTCAAGGCGTATATCCCGCAGAGTTTGCTATTCTCTTGAACTCAGTCAGTGCACTGGACTATTCTCGGGATCCAAAACCGCGGTCAGGTAGTATTCCGGCACATTAGTGTCCGGTTGTATAAGTCGAACCTGCCGTTATTACTGCATGATTGCAATGCTGGACCGCGAGATATCGTTGAAGAGTCTGTTCTGTCCCTCGGAGTATCGCCATGTCAATTCCTCATCGGGTATAGCGCGGCTTTCTTTCGGAGGTCCTCTCACTTCTTCTCTCCTCTTTACTACAAGTAGAAAGTACAGTATGGTCTCCAATTGACTTCAATTGACCATGGATGCGACTATATTTTCAGCATAAAATGACCTCACGGCCTCTGAACTCGTGGAGAATGTCTCGGGTGTATTTCCCGCTTTCCCTGCATCACCGGCTTGATCCGACGCTACCGTTGCCGGTACTTGTACATATATAAGTCGACCGGATTTCACCTTCAATCCAGCAATTCAATAAAAAATCAAAATAACAAGTCGCAATGAAGTTCCTCGCTGCTCTGTCCCTCTTCTCGTTGGCTTCGGCCATTCCTCTCCAACAGCGCCAATCCGACGATGCGCCGTTCAGTCTGAACCTCCGATGGTCCAACAGCCCTCTTAGCGGTCCCATCAACGCCAACGGCAGTCAATTCTGGCACGGCAAGGATACCGCATCTTTCTGCCCCGAGAACATCCCCGAATGCAAGACAGTCAACACCACTTCGTTTATCGGACGCGATGGCCAATTGTTCCTCAACACCGGAGTCCCCGGTGGCCAGCAGGGTACGTCTCCATATCCGGTCGATCCGGCCGATCCAAGCTAACCGTTTTAGTCTACGTCTCTCCCACCGGCCTCCTCACCTACACAGTTCCGCATAGCGCCAACATCCCCGAGGGTTCCTTGACGGATCTCGAGGTCTTCTCGACCAACAACTTTATCAACCCGTTCTTGACCTTCCACCTCTGCAGCGTGGACCAGGAGGACACTCAATGGCATCTTGTTCTGGAGTACACCAATGCTACGACTGGATCGATCATCAACAGTGGCTACACGGAGAACAATGCCTGCACGCGCGTCTCTCTCGAAGCTGTTCCCTACACGGGTGACACTGCTTGGGAATTCTCGTAGTGGCGTTCACCGACAAGTTAGCATGGCATGTACGATAACATTATATATAATGCGTGTGGTTACCAATAATTGAATATAATATCCCAACACTTCATATTAGACTCTTTTGTAGCGAGCTTCTCTGCCTTCCAATAACTACAGCAATATATTGATGCCACCATCATCAGCCACCCACCCTGCATTTCTCCCGCGTTCAGGTTTTAATGATAATAGTCGGCTTATGACTACATATATTTGCTGCCTTTGGTGGTTGCAGCGTTCCGTCTGTGTATGCCCGGAATATCTTCGAGCTTACCACGGTCTCCAAGATACGTTGGACAAAGATGGCCTTTCTCTCTGAGGCGGGGAACCACTACCATATCGTCGTCTTCTCGCGTTTTGCCGCTTTTCGCTGGTCTGGGGATTTTTCGACGTTCGTAGAGTGAAGTCCTCTGCCAATAGTGTATCCGTGGGATATGATGTGAATAACCACTTTCTGATCACTCTTCGAACAGCAAGGTTGTGCTGCTCAGATGAAGTTTCCGCTAATCAATGCTGTATGACATATAACGAAGCCGGACTCATGGCCTACATGGCCAGGCAAACCAGAAGAAAAATAAACTGCTGAAGGGATCCAGAAGATGCTCCATACGACCTGTGACATTTCCTGCTTCACAGCTGCCCGGAGTATTAACATGCGAATTTGCTTTTTAGCCTCGATAGCTGCATGGTTTTTTTGCTGCCTTTTGATGATTGCAGTGTCTTTTTTGTATAGGCCCGAGCTTCCTGCGCAGTCAATTGAACGCGTCATTATCCATAGCGAATCGTGATAGCCACACAGCCCAACATATTGCTCCAGAAGAACCGAAGCCAACACAGATTTGCCAAAAATTAGGGTTTGTCTGCTGAGGCTGGAAGACCAGAGGATCTGCGTATTCTGCGGTGCTCCGGAAGACCTTCCCCGCCCTTCAAGGTGGCACCCAACTCTTGTCTTGGGACGAAATGAGCCTCGAGCTGGATAGGATAAGTCTCAGAAGAGTCCTTTTCCATGACGGTTTCCTCGTCACTTGCTCGCCTTTGTCTGTGGTTGGCTGATATGGCTTCTTCAAATTCTTCCGCAGTACCTGAGATCCTTGTCTCATCTGTTCTAGCGTTAAAGACGAGAGCGAGAACGTGTTGCGCACCGTGCGCTTTGGATGCTCCGAGAAGAATCAATGCCCGTTTGTGGTCGACGCATCGTTCCTATCAGCCATCCTAGTTAAGCGGCAAGGAGAGCTTCAACGCACTGTCGCTTTGCTCAAAACCTTCGAACGATCCAAAGAGAACAATTAACAAAACGCACCATGCGCTCAATGTTCCCTCTAAGCGCACATTCATTCCGGGCGTGAGTGGCGAGCGTAGACTGCTTCTGAAACTGCGAACACAAGTGGAAAAGGCTTAGCCATTGTCAAACACCAGAGGGATTGTCTCGGTCCAGTAGGAATGAGAAGTAACGCGGAGCGAACCACGTCACTGTCATTCGAAGAGCATTGTCGCGAACGAAATTGTCATTTGTAAGTGTTGTACAGTGTATAACAGAGCTGGTCTGTACATGAATCGTTACCGGACGGCTATCAGGTAAGAAGAATGCGATGATGGAAGGAGTCAATATGTTTGTGGAGGTTGGGGTTGTCAGCTACGGTAGTATTCAGCACATTCACTGGTAGCCATAGTGTAAAGAGTAGAACGAAGTTTCGTGTTAGGAAAATAGTATTCACTAGCTAGAAGCGATAATAAAACGGAATCGTACATAAAGTACACGAAGAGAAGTGAAGCTGAGCAATCCCAATCATAGGGACGCATGGACGCGTTTAGTAAACAGGAATCTTAAACGCATCGAAAGAATAATCCCAGCTGTCAATCGACTCCTGGTCGTTGACACAGCTGAACGACGAGCTGTTACCCTTCCACAACGGACGAGTAGGCCACTGGCACAGCATCTGCGTCTCGCCCGCGTAAGTACCAGAGGAAACAGTCGCGTTGAGACGAGACGGCTTGACGCCATTCTCGACCCAGCTGATGATGGTCTCCATGTTGTTCTGTGGGTAGGGGCCGGGCTGGAGGGTGTTGCTGCCGCAGTGGGCCGCGCCGGGGATCAGGTAGAATTGGTACCAGTCCTCGAGGGCTTCGAGGGATTCTTCCTGGGTCAGGTTGCCGTACATGACGGAGCGGACAGCCTGCCAGTAGTGCACGGAGGAGGCGGCGGGGATACTGGGGTCGGATTCACCGTGGTAGTGCAGGAGCTTGCCACCGGAGGTCTTGAAGGTGGTCAAGTCGGGGTAGGTGGTCTGCAGGCTGTCCATGTACCGCACCATACCGATGTTCATCCAGTCGACGAGGGTGTCGTAGGTGACGCCGTTGAAGTCGGAGAGGTTGTCGATATTGAGAAGCTGGACGAATTTGGTCACGTACTCGCCGCCGATGGACGGGATGCTGAGCTCCCACTTGCCAGTGTCGTTGTTGTATTCGGTCGTCGCGTCGCTAAACTCAGAGCCAATCTGCCACGAGAGGTAGGCACGCTCGCCGTTCGAGTTGTGGAGACCATCGTAGATGGCCTGGGCAACGGCCACACCTTCAGCAGTCACAGTGCCATTCTGCTCGGGCTGGTAGCTAGTCATGCTGCTCTCCGCAGCGCAGTGGTACGACTCGCCAATGATCGAGGTCAGGTTGAAGCGAAGCTTGCACAAATCGGTCCGGGAGATGACACCGTCCGTCCGTCCGTCGAGAGGGTCACAGGCGGCGATCGTGGCGTTTACAATCTTGTCCAATTCGCAGGGAGGGGGGTAGTAGTCTTGCGTATGTTCGACAGCCGAGGGATACACGTGTTGAACCTGTTGCTGGCCGAAACGGAAGGCAGGGGCACCGGTAATAGCACCATCGTACTCCTCACCCCAGCGCTGCACCTGACTCATACCCTCGCGACCACCGTCTGAGCATCCCTCGTAGTAGGTGTAGACCTTGTCCTCCGTGTCGTAGAATCCCTGGGTGAGAACCTTACCCAGCTTGGTCATCTCACCCAACGCCTGGTAGGCGAACATGTATGTGGCATCCCAGTTGATGGATCCGTTGCCGTAGAGAACCACCTCGTCGTAGCTGTTGCTGAACGCGTCGTAACCGGCATCGGTAGCACCACCAACAGCACCATACTCCAGACCACCAGTGGCATCGTTGGAAAGAGAGAAACCACCACCACCGGCAACGTAGAAACGAGAGTTGAAGTCGGAAGGCTTGGGGAAAGCGTACTTGATGACGACCTTGTCGCCCTTGCCGGTGTGGGTGTAGGCGACGGTGACGTTACAGTAGGTGTAGGTCTCGGTGCTGCCCATACCAGCAGAAGCGTTGTAGACCGCGCCGGCCGTGACGGCAGAGGGGATCATGTCCATGCCCAAGAGGGTTCCATTGGCGGGCAAGGCCGAACGCACATTGGAAACGGTACAGACATCGGACAAGGATTTGGCGTTGGCAGCCGTTGCCAGAGCGGCAACCGCAACGCCCTGGGAGAAACGCATGGTGGAAAGGAAGAATGTAGAGAAAAGACCGTACTCTGCTTTGAAAGAAAGAAAGAATGTCCTGGCAGGAAATAATAGTCGACGGTGCGGGTGGAAGGTGACCTTTATATCTTGTCTCTAGCCGGGATTTGAGAAGATCTAGGAATGACCACGGCCTTAATCAGCGACTGGCGAGTCGTCATCCGTGGCTTCGCACGTCCGGTGAGCAAATCATCCTATATCGGAGCATGGGCATGAAGCAGAAACGTCGTATGGATCGTGGCGAGGGAGATGAGCTGTCCGCGTGTTCCACAATCTAGCCCAGACTGTCTGAAGAGACCCGTCGTTTCTCCTGACCGAGTACTAAGAAGAATTCTCATGCTGAACCACCACGTTCGAGCATTGAGGGCGCAGGCGGTTAAAAATATAACCGGGAGTAGATTAAGTGGAAACGACCGCGTCACGGTCCCTGGCCAAACATCAGCCCTGGTGACGCGTATCTTTCCAGGGCCGGTGATAAGATGCGAACAAGCTCATTTAGGCGCAGCCCTACTGCAGCCATCAAGGTTATCAATCCGCATCGGGCAGTGTTGGCGAGTTTTGATATTCGGCGCGGAGGCGGAGCATACAAAGACCTCCGCTCCGAGTCTTGGCACTCGCGGATCGACTCGCTGGTAGTATGTTAGCTGGCATTCGCATCTCAATATAGAAGGCATTTGTATGTTCATGTAACTGATATACCTCTTGATATAGATATAGCATATGCTACTGTATATAAGAGCCTGAATCTGTGTCTTGTCTACTACTTACAGGTACGGCGGACGAGATTACCCAAAACAGTCTCCGCCTACAGTAATTCTGCCGAAATTTTGCCGAGTCTCCGCCTTGATCGGCGACAAGATTAGAGTCTATTTTTACCACCGCTATTATACGCTGAAACTACGGAGCAGAATTGAAATTGATGAAAGGCTGGCGGATTGTAGAAGCAGACGCCGGATTCAGAGTCCTACTGCCGCGTCTACCCGTGACCTTAAACTCGGCCCTATCCGATATCCAAACGCATCTAGATAGCCCTAGCACCAACTCGATCTCGAAGGTCATAATAGGAGAACTCCATTTAATCATCAAGAAGCGCGATGTCCTTTGTACCATCCGCTCCTCTGCTGCTTCACCACAATATCCGACGTCTTATTATCCACTCTTTTAGGAGCGCCACCGTGGGAATCTAGTGTTCATTGGTAGCAGCCATGTTACGGATGAGAATGAGAGCAATAAGGATCTTGATGATCTAGCGCGTTCTTTTATACCTGTCGATTGTCCACGAGCCAAATGGTTTTGCACGCAGGAACGGGCCCGATGAGGTATCCCATGTTGCTAGATAATCTTTGTAGTCCTCGTCGCCTTTGGCAATTTGGAGAAATATTCGGTACCGGTTTATTATGATCGTCAACCAGCTAACAAAGGATCAGTCTGAAAGGGCTGATAAATGGAGGTCTAGACTTACCGGTTATTTTACACCGGGGCGAGGCCTTCTTTGGTCAAAGCTACCACCTTGGATATATCTTGCTTTGTGGTGGGCAGGATCATGGTGGTTTCCATTGCATTTTTTGCCTCAATTACGGTGTTGTTGTGCCTTGACCATTGATCCCCGTCCGGGTCAGCACGGAACGACTTGTTTTTTTTTTTTTTTTTTTTTTTTTTTCAAATTTTGCCTTTAGGCGTATTCGGTGCTGATATTTCAACTTAGCGTACAAAGCAAATGTTCGATCTTGGGACCCATGGCCCGGCCAGCCTCTTCCCAGATTTGGTCGGTTATGCCGAAATTCGCTTTCCGTCTTCCAATGCCTGCTCGCCTGTTCAAATCTCGTACGACAGCACACAACTCGTGCGTTGGCGGTGTGTGAGCCTGATACCATGATATCGCGTTGAAGCTCATGCAAGTTGGCGCATTTGGCGTTTGGCGACATGAGGCACATGGCCCTATCGCTTCAAAATATACAAACGGTTAAGTTCATCGCTGCGATCAAGAATAGAGGCTGGTAAAGAGAGTAATGGTTTTGTTATTATCTTACATAAAGTTTCGGGGGTGCTGTATATACTTTTGATCATGCCTACTCGATATTCCTCATAAGCCACCTAACTATTTCGGCGATTACGAGCATTAGGTCCTAATTCTAGTTCAATTGAGGATTGACCCATGGAAGATCAAGGGTCGGAGGCACCGAGATTATGCCCGAGACTCAGAAAATGCACATTTGTTATCTATCCATGTCATTAATGTCAGATCACATGTCTCACGTCAGACTCTGGTCAGTTTCACAACAATGTTCTTCTGACGAACAAACCAAGCGTTGGTTATCTCCCACTCAGCTTTAGGGTCCACTAGTTGAATCTGCACTGGTTGTTAGTAGTATATGGCGAATCAGGGACAAGAACGCACGTCATATGTGAGAAGCAATGATGGAATCAGCTTGTATATTTCCAACAAACTAATATTCTTCCCGATACAAGTTCTCGGACCCGCCCCAAAAGTTAAGGTTGCTCGAACCATCTTCTGTCGTCGTGCTTCGAATGCTATTTCGGATTCATCCTCCCCTCGCAGCCAACGCTCCGGTATAAAGTCCTCTGCCTTGTCTCCGAACACTGAATGGCGATGAATGATCCACGGATTGGCTCCTACGATAGTTCCCGGTGGGAGCAATGGCCCATTCGGCAACTGCAGACCACATTCTGGCACGACTCGCTCCAGCAGTAGTCCTACCGCAGGGTGGAGACGGAGGGCTTCCTTAATCACCGCGTCAAGGTAGGGTAGCTCCTGGCTCTGCTTCCAGGAAATTGGCATTGAGATCTTTCCCGCGCCTACGGCATCACGCAGTTCCTGGCAGAGCTTATTCATGACCCGTTCATCCTTCATGGTGTAGTACAGGATGGCTCGGAGAGATATCGCAGTGGTGTCGGATCCGGCGTTCATGTTGCTAACTGTGTACGAGAATACCTGGGCATCATCGACAACATTAGGCGAACGGACTTTCGCTTCGAGAAAGCGAGAAAGGAAATCCTTGCGAGACCCATTCTTTTTCTGTGGTGATTGTAGCCGCTCACGCATGCGATCCCGAGCAAAGCGCGCAACAGCCCCCGTTGATCCGCCAGGCACAAACTGTCTTAAGGGATTCTTGATGAGGAAATAATCGAGCCATGGCATTTGGCCAATCTACCAATTGTCAGGTGGTTTCAAAGAAGAGCATTGCAGTCCTTACTTTTCCTGCGTAATCGAGTATCTTCTCCAACGATGCAATGATTCCATCTACATCACGTCCTTGCTCCAGAAAGCCTAGAGGCTTACTGTACGTCAACTCTCCAATCACATCGAAGGCATCTGTTTCCGTCAGCCGAATTTCGAACATTGAGGTTACATATCGGTCCTACAGTACTGCATCCAAATAGCAATATCGCAACCTTTTCTGTTCTCGACAAACTCATCTAACCGTTTGAACAAGCTCCGTATTGTGGTATCGACAAAAGGCTCAAATTCCGTCAACGTGCTCATTGAATAAGCTGATGTCACCGGACGTTTGATCGCCGCATGGAAGTCTTCGTCCAACGTAGTGAAAAGCGTCTGTGTCGGTTTTCCATTGGCAAGTTGCTGTTGGACACGATAAAAGTTCGTCTACAAGGTTAGCTTGAGGCGATGGTACTTTGGATGGATGTTCCAACCTTGCGGAAGCCCTTATTAATCCCGTATATTGTC
Organism: Aspergillus glaucus CBS 516.65; assembly: GCF_001890805.1. Classification (NCBI taxonomy): domain Eukaryota; kingdom Fungi; phylum Ascomycota; class Eurotiomycetes; order Eurotiales; family Aspergillaceae; genus Aspergillus; species Aspergillus glaucus. Next base: position 66,622 of record NW_019170469.1, on the reverse strand, counting down.
TTCAAGACATCCGGATTCCGTACGCTGACCACATTTGGTCCGAGTCGGACGTATTCGCCATATTTCTGGTGCAATTTATATAATGTAATATCCGGACGACCTCGAGCTACATCAACGAATCTCCAGATGTTTGAAAGCTTAGCAGCGAAAGGGCCTGGAATTGAGACAACACCCGGGGTGAAATAGTTGCGTGTGAGGTAGACAAGGATGCCGGCAATGATCAGACCCAAAATATGCTCACTGGCAAAGCCGATGATGCTGGAGAGAAAAGCCATATCTCGAAGAGTAGTCGACTTTCATCGATTTCTGTATCCGTATGCGTTGATGCAGACGGTCTAATGGACGTTCATGGATTTTGAATGAGGTCGAAAATGGTTCTCATTCACGGATTTATACACAACTACAAGACTTAATACGAATACTACCACATGGGCGTTTACAAACTATCACTTACAACGTCTTTCTGTGCAGCGGAATTTCCTCCGCCATCTATTTGCGGGGAAACCGCAAGCAAAGTTCAATATACCCGAACGACCATGAACATTACGCTCGGCTATGCCAACATGAATATACGGTTATCCGGCATTTAGAATAGCTAGACTGAACCGCATTGGAAGCGGAAATAGCATTCACTCAACGCTATATCACTTGCACCGCTATGCATCCACTACTTTTTATTTTTATCGGCCGCCGACTGTATATGCGAGGCCACGGACCCCAGGGCTGGGATAGTGCCGAAAGCGTGGGCCTGTAAGAGTTAGCATAATTTCGTCCCATGGGGAAGATCATGATGTACCTCCTTCGCCGTGACATTTTTGGCGTCGTCGGTTGTGATTTCATTCGCGGGTTTGCTCAAAACCTGCTCGGCTTTGGCTGCCCATTCCACCTGCTCGGGGTATTTTGTGTCTATCATTGTCAGCATCGTCGAAAGAGATCGGGTGATTGTAAGGACATACCCGGTGAGCCGGCCAGGTCTGTGCTTTGGTTGGTGATGAAGTTGATTTCGTCGTCCCTGAGCGGCTGTCCATCCAGCCGTCTTTCATTGATCCGCTGGCGGAATTGAATGGTGTCCATGTTTTCCATTTTGAAGCTTTGATGCGAGGTATTTGGTTGACAATAAAGTATCAGTACGATTATCAGTATTCTAAAGTCGTCCACGGAGCGTACATATATATTTGCCGTCCAGCCACCAGATATCATATCATGATTGCGTTAGTTGCCACGTGGTTGTCGAAGACAATGGACATTTCGCAGTCCTTGGTCGAATAGAAACAGTATCCATGGATATTCCGAGTTCCTGCCAGCCGTCACGGTGACGTGAATGCGAGACAGGGTATAGTGTGAGAATAATTAAGGGTCGACACTTGACGAGGTTTTCAAATGTTTCCGGGAGCATATCCTGCCGTCGCAGTCTCTGTAACAATTGTTGTTTTGTGGAGAAGTTCTCATAAAAACAGAGAGTTGCTGAAATAGTGACGCCGAAGTACTATTTCCCAAACAGGAAATGCCGGCCATAACCACCTCTATTCTCTCTCCCGAAGGCTACAACAATCGTCAGCCCCAGTCTTTCGCTTCACTCAGCTGCCCAACTTCAGCTGATTCTAGAAGAATGGAAGAAGCGGTTTACTCATATGGCAGGTGATCGTCACCGTATCTGACGTTCCTGGGATGGTAAACGAATGACTGCGTCCGACTGATATTAGGAGACGCGTTCGTTCGTCTTCCATCCCAGCAGTGTCAGTTACCCTTTTCATGTGAGGCCATTCGGTTATAGATCAGGTGAGGGCTTATTCTGACGAATGGTACGAGGTTTTTGGATAGCGATGCGCGTCCTAACTATGAGCAATGCCGTGAGTGACTCAAACGAAGACAGTTGCATCCAACATCTGTAATAACCACGTGCTTTGGACGGATAACTTGTGCTACAAGCCTTCATGACGAGCTCCCCAACATGAGGGTAGGTTAGGATTACTGAGAACACCCTGTACCTCGGGACACGTTATCGGCAACTTGTTTATTTGATATTGCAACTAATGATCCGAGTAAGCATCCTAATCCAAGTGAAAGAAACTCACTTACGAATGGCAATCGTCATATGTTGCACAGCAATCGAATTGCTCCGGATTGCATACTATCTCTGTGGCACGTCGATCCAGTCTGGTCTTCAGATTTGGCCAATCGCTTGCTTCCAAACCTGAAATGACCCTTCTTCTATGCACGATATAAGGGGTAATAGCTCCAATCGGGAAGTTTTGATCATTATCATTGACCAGTCTCTTCGACGGAAATAGCTGTGGTTCAAAGAACACTCATTGGCATCCCCAATGGGTAGCGGAGGTGAGATAAACTTGGTAAGCTTGGAACAAATGACCATGCCATCCCAGATAGCCGACGTTGAAGCACATCCAGCTATGGAAAGATCCCTGTTTCTGAGCAACGTCGCTGACGTTAATTTACCTGGCCTACGTAAGTGCGACAGCCTGTCTTCAACCCCTTAACTTCGCCCATTTGCTGGTATGCTAAAACCGTGTACGTATAGAAGCATGGCTTGTTTCGTTTTAAAGAGTCTGTGTTGTCACCTCCTTTTTTCGTCCCGTTTGAAGGGTCTGCCTCATAGAGCCCGAAATGGCGCCTCATCGCCTGCTAATATTTGGCGACCAATCTACAAGTCCGTCTTCAACAATCAAGGAATTGCAACGACAGGCACAAGACTCTCCGGCGCTATGCCATTTTCTCGATGCGACTGAGAAAAGACTTCGATCCCAGTGGACGCCGGCGACAATAGCAGAGCGCGGACTACTTCGACAATTCGAATCCTTCTCAAACCTGGTAGAACGATATACTCACCACAAAGACGCGGTTGTGTCGGGCGTCCTTCATTGTACTGCTCAGCTCGGATCCCTCATACTGTAAGCCTCTGAGCAATCAACAATAGAAGGCCGATCTTGCTGAACGTCCGATCAATGTAGTTTAGTTGAAAATGACCCCAGCGTACTCGCGACGTTTACCTCTGTTCATCTTCTTGGATTTTGCACTGGGTTGCTTCCTGCAGCAGCGGCTGCAACGGCGACATCCGCTAAGCAGTTACTGAAACTAGCCCCGGCAATCGTTTCACTTTCCTTGTATCTGTCATTCGAAGCCCATAAACGGTCATGGGCGATCGAACCATCCAGCGACAGTTGGACAATGGTGGTGTCCGATATCACGGCAGAAACTGTTCGAGACGAATTGAAGGGACTTCAGTCCACTGATGTAAGGACTCGTCCCACTTAGTGCTGTCCGACTCTTCAGCTGACTTCAAAAGGCTTATTCTTCGCACAAACGAGCATATATCAGCGCAGAAGTTGACTCCTTCGTCAGCATTAGTGGCCCGCCGTCAACATTGGAATTGGTAGCAAAGCATCTGCGCAGCCATTTCCATGACATTCCTATGCTGCTACCAATTACTGCGGCATACCATGCATCACATCTGCCAAAGTCTGACATAGATATTATGCTCCGGTGCGCCGAGGTCCCAGACTTACCTATTAGAGAGGAAGTGACTTTGATGTCGACCAGCTCTGGAGACCTGTATGATGCGCGGTCATTACACCAGATCCTCGGCTATGTCCTCGAAGATATATTCCAATTTCCAATATCGTGGAACAAGTCCCTTCAATCAGTCATAAAGCTTGTTCGAGGAGGTACCGTTATTGTCTCAGCTGTTGGACCGACAAACCTGAGCAAGGCACTTTGTCGGGGGTTGACTGAAGGTGAAGTAGACGTCAGTGAAGTCCATCAATGTATAGAGGAGACAGAATACTCCATCCGTAATAAGCCAACTGATGTTGCCATAATCGGTATGGCAGGCCGTTTCCCTGGAGGCGAGGATCTGGATCAATTCTGGGAGACCATCAGCCAAGGCCGCGATACGCACACGAAGGTTGGAAATTCTCCCTGGGATGTCAGTTTGTTATTTTGTGATCCAAAACTGACGCAGACTCCCAGATTCCTGCTGATTGTTTCGATGTCGACAAACATTATGATCCGACTGGAAAAACTAGAAATGCTACAACTTCGCCATATGGGTGTTTCTTGTCACGTCCTGGGGAATTCGATGTCAACCTGTTCAATATGTCACCCCGCGAAGCGAAGACAGTCGATCCAACACAGCGCCTTCTTCTGATGACTGCGTACGAAGCTCTCGAAAGGGCGGGTTATTCAGATCATCAGGGACGGCGTATAGGCACATTCTTTGGCCAAGCTACGGACGACTACCGGGAAACGAACGCAGGGCAGAACATCGATCTCTACTATATCCCTGGGGTCATGCGCGCCTTTGGTCCAGGTCGCCTGAATTACCACTTTAAATGGGACGGCCCTTCTTACAGCATCGATACAGCGTGTTCGTCCAGTACCGCTGCCCTTGAATTCGCATATAATGCTCTTGCTACTGGGGATTGTGACATGGCGCTAGCCGGTGGAGGAAACATTCTGTCAGGCCCGCAGATGTTCTCTGGTCTCAGCCGTGGGGGTTTCCTTTCTCCGACTGGGGGTTGTAAGACATTTTCTGACGATGCCGACGGATACTGCCGCGGAGAAGGTGTGGGAGTGGTGGTTCTGAAGCGGTTGGATCGTGCTATCGTGGACGGTGACAATATAGAAGCAGTTATTAAGAGCATCGTGACGAATCACTCGGCCAATGCGGCATCCATCACGCATCCCCATTCCCTGACGCAACAAAGGCTTTACCAGAAGGTCCTGCAGAAAGCCCTATTGAAGCCTGAAGATGTGCAATACATCGAGATGCATGGCACAGGGACCCAGGCTGGAGATAAGACAGAAATGGAGTCAGTAACAAATGTCTTTGGACAGCATCGTGATAGTCCACTATACATTGGTGCAGTGAAATCGAACGTTGGCCATGGCGAGGGGGTATGCTACTCCACCCAAACTAACCGGGCCAGGCGCTGATTATCGAATTCAGGCTGCCGGTATCACTTCTTTGATCAAGTGCACCTTGATGTTGGTGCACAATCTCATCCCTCCACATCCTGGTATCGAGGCGGAACTGAACCGTCACTTTCCACCGTTGTCAGAAAATAACATGCACATTCCCCAGAGTCCGCTCCCATTTACCCAGAGCACTGAGTGTGGAAAGAGGAGGATTCTTATCAACAACTTCAACGCAACGGTGAGTTGAGCAATCTGGTGAAGCGTTTTGGTCCGACATTAACCATCTAGGGTGGAAACACGAGCCTTTTAATTGAGGATCCTCCCCCTAACAGAAAAGTCCTGGTTGAGACTACGCGGTCCCATCACGTCGTCACCGTATCCGCAAAATCGCGCAAGTCATTAGATTGCAATAAGCGGAATCTCATGGATTATCTCCGTTCCCATTCTGAAGTCGGAATTGAAGACATATCTTACACTACCACTGCGAGACGGATGCATCACAACTTTCGAAAGGCCTACAGCGTTACCAATACCGTTCATCTTATCAATGCGGTTGAGGATGACCTCGGAAACAAATTTTCGGAAATACACAGGCCATCAGAGCGTCCGCCAATTGTTTTACTTTTTACGGGCCAGGGGTCGCAGTATCCAGGAATGGCAAAAGATCTTTTCGAGTCTTGCGAAACGTTTAGAAAAGGGATCCTCGAGCTGGATTCCATAGCCGTCAGTCTGCAGTTACCCTCATTCTTGGAAATCATCAGTACTGGAGGCCAGGCGATGCCATGTCTATCACCAGTGCAAGCGCAGGTAGCATTGGTAGCTTTAGAGATCGCGCTCGTCGATTTATGGAAATCTTGCGGAATCATCCCGGACATGGTCCTGGGACACAGTCTAGGCGAATATGCTGCATTATGCACCGCGGGAGTGTTGTCGGTCTACGACACCATTTTTCTGGTGGGAAATCGAGCGCGTTTGATGGAGACCTACTGCACACCCTATGAGCACGGCATGTTATCGATCGTAAGCGATGTTCGTTCCGTCGAGAATTATCTGAACACTGCAGGGTATACCACATGTGACATCGCCTGCATTAACAGCCCGTCAGCTACAGTTGTGAGCGGTCCCATGCAGGATCTCATCGCGTTAAAGGACAGCTTGGGTCATATTCGGTCGACCATGCTCGAAGTCCCATTTGCCTTCCATTCGTCTCAAGTCGATCCCATTCTTTCCGACTTCCGTCGCCTGATGGCCACCATCCAATTCCATGCGCCTAGAGTCCCTGTCATATCAACCCTCACTCCAGGGAAAGTCGACTGGCAGGGCGTATTTGGGCCGGAGTACCTCATTCGACAATCACGGGAGCCAGTGAGGTTCTTGCAGGCCGTTGAAGAGTGCCGAAACGATGTAATTGATGAATGGAGTGCAATGTGGCTTGAAATCGGTCCTAGTCCGGTCTGTTTGGGTAATTTGCGGTCAATTCAGTCAATAGACCCGGAAAAAATGCTTCCCACTCTGCGCCGTCGGCAGAGTTGCTGGGATACTATTACGCATGTCTTGTCTTGCTTATACGATGCGGGGGTAGACATACGGTGGTCCGAATATTGCAGGGAGCAATCGAGTAGTCTTCAATTACTTGACTTGCCCACATACGCATTCGATTTGCAAAACTACTGGATTCCGTACGAGGAAGACAAATCAACAACACCACGAAACGCGGCATCGACTATACCGAGGTTCGTTTCAACTTGCTTACATCGCATCGAAGAGGAGTCAGACGGCAATGGCTACCGTGGAGTTACGTTTGTCACAGACTTGACGGACACAGCCTTGCTCGAAACGATCTATGGCCATCGTGTAAATGGACTTGGTTTGTGTCCAAGTTCTGTCTATACGGATATGGCTTTGAGTGCGGCTTCCTATGTGCAACAGAATATCAAATGTTCGTCAGTTTCGGAAGATATGAGTGTCATGCATCTCAGGATAAATCGACCGCTGGTCGTGCCGCAAAGCTGTGACCGATACGATATCAAAGTGCACTGTGAATACCTGGAGGATAAATCATGCTTTGAAATTACGTTTCGCTCACAGACAGACCAGGGACCTCAAGAGCATGGCCGGTGTATCGTGGGGCTTGGGCAGCATGCAAAATGGAAAGACGAATGGCGTCGTACAATACATTTGATCAAGTCACGGATAACAGCCTTGTCGGGTCACTCGAGGACAGGATCTACACACCGCATCTTGAAGGACATGGTGTACAAGCTCTTTTCAAGGGTGGTGACATACGGAGAGCGATACCGAAGTCTCCGAGAAGTCTTCCTCGACAGCAAAGAGTACGAAGCGGCTGCGACTGTCCAGTTTTCAGCGAACGCGCAGACAGATAAATTCACAATCAGTCCCTACTGGGTTGATGCAACTATTCATCTCGGAGGATTTTCTCTCAATGCGCATCCGAGCATTCCCGATAACCTGGTTTATATATCCACTGGGTGGGACGATCTTTATGTCGCTGCTGCATTGTCAGCCGAAAAACAGTATACCAGCTACGTTCGCATGCAGGATTCGGGACACGGACTGTACATTGGAGACGTTTACCTTCTAGACGACGATATGGTTGTGGCCATATGTGCGGGACTACGCTTTCAGGAGATGAAGAGCAGTTCATTGCATGCGATATTGCAATCGACTCAAGTAGCCGCTCCTTCATTTGCCCCAGAGTCTACGACAGAGAATATTACGGTCCCAGACACCCAGAGCTCAATCATCGAGATCCCACTGTCCACGGAGTCCATTTTTAGAAAAGTCAAGTCTATCATCGGGGAGGAGATAAATATGGATCCCAGCAATATATCAGAAAATGTGAGATTCGAAGAATTGGGAATCGACTCCATTCTACGAATGACGATAGTATCGAAAATCCAGGGAGAAATAAACATTTACCTCTCTTTGTCCGCTTTCGATGATTACCCAACCTTGGCTGCTCTTCGAGGACATATTCAAGGGATGCTTGGGATAAGCAACAGCAACGGTTCGAGTAGTTCTTCATCGTTGATGAGCCCGATTATTACTTCGACACCCTCGACACAGCATGAGAGCGTTCGTCCATCGTCGGAGTCACGGACTCCTTCGTTAGAGATTGCTGCAACAGCAAAACAGTTCTATAGTCAACCGATTCTGCTATCCGGACGCCCCATACACGGTGCTCCCATACTGTTTCTGATGCCCGACGGCGCTGGTTCTCCGTCTTCTTATGCCATGCTTCCAACGCTGCCTCATGGAATCGCAGTTTACGGACTCGAGTCTCCATTCTGTCACAAACCACTTGAATGGAATTGTTCATTCGACAAAGTGGCGACTATGTACATGGATGCTATTCGCAGGATTCAACGACACGGTCCATATATATTGGGCGGATGGTCTTTGGGTGGAATACACGCGTATGAAGTCGCACGGCAGTTACTCCATGCCGGTGAGAAAGTTCAAGGTCTTCTTCTGATTGATGCTCCGAACCCGAACTTTCTGGGTCATATCTTGGATCCCGTCGTCGAACTGCTCGAAGATACTGGTATAATGGTAGCAGCCGAGCGAGTTAACGAAGGGAAACACTTGGAGTTGGAACGCGTCAAGAATCATATGTGCAAATGCGTTGAGTCTCTCAAACACTATGTTCCTGATCCAATGGGTCCTGACAGTCGACCGGACCATGTATTTGCTATATGGGCAGCGGATGGCGTCGAGCAATGGAATGACAAACCCGTGGAAGACCCTAGTGAAACTACTGTGACAGCAAAGGAAGAAGTGCGTCAATTGCAGCGATGGATGGAGTGGCGAACTACGTCATTTGGTCCAAATGGATGGGATAGAATGGTCGGCGAGGTAGAGTGCCATGTTGTTGAAGGGGACCATCTCTCTATACTCCGTTCGCCTTGGGTGAGTGCTCGGATTCCATTCAATTTTGTCTTTGTCTAACATATATCAGGTTGAGAATACTGGACATTTGGTGGCAGAAGCCGTTGACCTGTTCCTAGGTCGAGACGTACCATCTACGGCGTAGCCCAGGCTTTATATTTTTGAACTTCTTTAGGATCCTCGTTAATCATGTTACTATATCCATATCATAACAATGCTTCATAAAGGGGTATAAAGTAATATATATAACATCGTACATCAACGCCACATTACTTCTTCTGAGACGCACCACCACGAGCAGCCGCCGCATCATACAGAGCCTGAATATCGGCCTTCCACTGCTCCTCGTCAACTCGCTTAATGCGTCGGTCATAGGTCATTAAACCGTTAACTTCGCCCTCAACGTCGGTCGTCTGCGTCCAGACACCTCCGCTGCACGCATACCGACGAACCTGGTCCTCCAGTTCGCTGAGCAGGGCGTGGCTGCGGTAGTTCCATGCTTCGACCGTGGTGTCGATTTCGTAGGTTTGGTTGATCGAGTCGATTGCGCCTTGTTCATGCCAGAGGCTGGAAATGGTTAGAAAAGAACGAAATACTTGGTAAGAAGCGAAGCTTACTTTTCAATGGTGACGTTGTTACCAAGTCCTCCAAATTCACCCTGGAAGCCGATCCGACTCGGGTCGTATGGGCTGGAGTCCGTAGAGTAAAACGGTGTTCCGCATTGTGGGTTGGCGTAGTGATGGTTGTCCTGCGACTGTTAAGCTTCCAGGCCGTGAACGGAATTTTTTTTTTTTTTTTAAAGCCAACCAACTTACGCTAAAGTCACCGGCACCGTGATCAATCCAGCCAGAGGTCGAATCAATGAGTCGCGTAGGATCCAAAGTCTTGACGCGTTCTGTCAACTCGAATTCAGGATAGTAGTCGGTGATCTGGCCCCAGCCTTCGTTGTAGATAACCTGAGACTCGTTAGAACCAGAATAAGGATGTCCGTGTCCGACGTGTACTCACCCAGGTGGCAATACTCGGGTAACTCCTGAACTGGTTGATCATGACTTCCAATTGACGCCCAAATTCGGTTTGCTGCCGGTCATCTGCCAATAGCCTGGTCTTCTTGCAATCCGATTCGGTCCTTTCTTGCAATGGCCTCATAGAGGGCATGTCCTGGATGACCAGGAGACCTAGTTCGTCACATGCCTGATAGAACAAAGCTGGCTCGACCTTGATATGTTTCCGAACCATGTTGAAGCCGAGGTCTTTCAGAAACTTGAGATCATAGACCATTGCATCGAGAGAAGGCGGCGTGTAGAGCCCGTCCGGCCAGTAGCCCTGGTCGAGCGGACCGAACATGAAGACAAATTTTCCGTTAAGCAGGGGTCGGACAATGCCGTCAATTTTTCCTTTGGAGATAGTTCGGAAGCCGGTGTAACTCTGGACTTGATCATTTCCTAACCGAACGGTGACGTTGTACAGATTAGGAGAGTCTGGGGACCACAGCTTGGGTTCGGACACTTTGAACACGAATGGTTCATCCGATTGTCCCGTGTGAGAGGCCACTTCATCGTCGTTATCGTATACCGTGACCTCGACAGAGGTGGCGTTTCCTTCGGCGCTGTGGACGGTCACGTTGACTAGTCATATCGCGTTAGCATGGTCATAGACTCCGGTTAGGTTGTACACACCTTGACCATCCATATTAGCATCGAGATCTAGCTGTGTGATCCAGTTTGACGACGCTGGTTCCAGCCAGACACTCTGCCAAATGCCGCTGCAGGGCGTGTAGAAGATGTGGCTTGGATTCAAGGTCTGCTTGCCAATCGGAATGACGTTTTCGCCGTCATCGGTGGGATCGTAGACAAATACCAACCTAGGGTATCATTAGCTGCAGGTCGATCTGTTGAAACAAAGATGGATAGTTACAATTCATTTCCCTCGTTGGAAGACAAGTAATCCGTGACATCAACTTCAAAGTGGAAATAGCCGCCTCGATTGAAACCAGCGTTTTTCCCGTTGATAAAAACGGTGGCTTCATAGTCCACCGCGCCGAAATGCAGAAGTACGCGCTGACCGTTCCATGACGAGGGAACATCGAACTTGGTCGAATACCATGAATAGAACATGTCCTTTCCTTGGATACCTTTTCATATAGTTAACACATGTTGCGTAAGAGCATATAATTCCCAGAAACACATACCGGACAGGGCACTCTCCAAGCACGACGGCACGAGCACTTCATTGGCAAGAGTCTGGTTCGTTGGTGGCTGCTGCACTGCGTCCTGATTAGATGCGTTCTGATACTGCCAGAGCCCATTGAGGTTCTTCCACTGCGTCCGCTGCAACTGCGGACGGGGATACTCGGGCCAGGGGCTGTTGCCAACCTCCTCTGTCCATGGAGTATCCAGCGGAGATTGCTTCACAGCATATGGCGTACTGCGGGCTATGTTCTGGTGATATGTATTTGGAATACTGCGAGCTGCAGCAAGAGCCCCCAACAAAGGGGCAAACAAACTGTATGAGAGATGCATGTTACCGCGTGGACCGGGGTGGTTTCAGAGTAGTCGACATGCAAGTCAAAATTGAAAGAGGAGACAGCCCGTCATCGAGGGACAGTCGGTTTATATGGGAATGCATCCATCTATCTTGGGCACCGCTCCGAACCAGCTCTTGTCGAGCCAGCTACCATGTAAGGGTGATTGGCCGGCCTTACGGATTACTCGACTAATAAACCCACCATCCCCCGCACCACTTTGCTAGGCAGTGTGATTGTTTTCTCGTCCAAGAGTGTGAGATCCACCTAAGTGACCTCGGGAACGATAGGAGGACGATGCAAGGACAAAGCCCCGGTCAATGAGAGATCCGGGGGGCGAAGGAGTGAACCCACAGGGGCCATAAGCGAAAAAGAACCAAAAAAAAAAAAAAAAAAGGCGCATAAAACCCGCTTGGCACAGCCAACAAAATAGGCCATTTTAGTACTCTTACTGCATGTGCAGCGAGTAAGATTCTGACCGTGGTCCATGCAGGGAAGTAAGACTGGCGAACCACGGATAAGCATATACTGAACCAGGCCAGGAACGGAGAAAACGCTTCTCACTCCATGGAAAGCCCTCACCGCCGCTCAACTGTCCGTTATTGAGATTTAGATCCGTCAACAATATCCAGATCGCTCGTCCGGGGGATCGTCGAAATACGGTGATGTCCGCACAGAATTCCCCTCTTCGGTCCAAAGGGAACTACATGGCCTGGGGCACGAGGACACTTTCCTAGGGGAATCGAGTCGAGCCATTGCGGGCAGTGATCTTATTGGTGTTTGGAGAGTGTTTCTTCGGGTTCGGCCAGAAAGAATCTCCAAAGTCACGGGGAAAGTCACGGGATACCACCTGCCGCATCTGGAATGGTGACCGGTGAATTAGCCAGGGCACTGTGATTGGACAGGAGTGCTAAAATCGGTCTCTCATTGGCTGCATCTGAATTTCTGGTAGGGCTTGGCATTGTGCGGGATTCCCTTTTCGGACACTCCTCGGCACTGGTCGATATCAAATGCAGAGTCTAGAGTCCGGAGAACGAGCATCGAAAATGGCCGGACAGAATCAGTTGACCGGAATACCGTGTAATTGTGATCTACGAGGTGAAGGAGCTTGTGATAGAGCAGCGAGAGAACCATCGGGGTGTCTACTTCATAGTATGTAGACGTCTTGTGTGATCTCTATCGGGTTCGGCCGCGATCAGATGCAGCTAAACGAGGACAAGGCTGACTTTAGGCTGGGAAGGGGGGCCTTGGTAATACTCTTTATTAAGACTCGACTCAGCCGCAGCCTGCGTCTATTTCAAGGATCTTACGTGAGATGCCCGGCCGGCTGTACAACTACAAAGGAATAGTCTGCATTGGTCTGTGGCAATGCATACAAGCCTATATCATCCTTCGGAATGCCGAGAGCTGGTGCTAATAGACGCGAGTTATCATGTCATAACCACTATCCTAACGTGTCCGAAATTGCCAAAAGATATAATAGTCTACAGGGGTGCAACTACGGAGTTTACTTACGCACTTTCAGACACCCCAAAAGTTGGAGGCAGTCTCCAATCCATGCCAAATATAAACATTTGGCTCGGTTTAGGTGCATCGGTCCTTCGTAAAGTACCGAAGAGCCGCCGGGACAGGCGATTTCCGCAGACCAGTGTCGGTCCCGGTCTCGCGGCAGGAACCACCGGACCAGTTTCGCAACCCGCTGAATATCCACTCGGTCCATTTCTTCCCGCTGCGCTGCCCCCCAAAGACCATGCTGTGTGGGGTAATCTCAATTTGACCGCCAAGTAGAACATCTTTTCGTAAAAGATATTCTGGACCAATGGCTCTGCAAGGCCATGTTTATAATTAACGGAGCTAGTAATCCGCGTCTGGTCCATCAAGACGACTACCGGTTGGGGAGGTTGTGGCAGGCCCGCTATTGGGGCACTTCGCGTGCTTGTATAGTGTCAAGAGCTGCCCGTCGAGAAGGGTCCGTGGGGCCGTCAATCACCGACGGACCGATATCGGGCCAGTGGAAGGACACGGTCTGTCCGCAGACTACGAGACTAACCTCGTCCCTGCATATTGGTAACTCGTCAGCTTGAAGCTTGCTGAAGAAGTAGCGGGCGGATGGGTTCTGACCCATGAACCCTGGCCAGAGTTTGTATAGTCCGTGATATACATCGGCCATGATCTCTCATTAGTCAGGGCTTTCTTTGCGAGATTGATCCACGGCATCCATTCTTCGTCCCTCGGCAAGATCTGTCATCGTTGTCTGTAGGTATGGTCAATGACCCTTGGACCATGTGCGTTTCTGGTTCTTAGATAAGCGATAGCTGGAAGGTGCTGTGCTGTGTTTCACAGCCTACAGCTCAGCTGAGGCTGACCGACTCGAGTAATCGTATGCTGTGGCTGATTATTCATGAATGGAGGTGGCTTCGTCCACATTTCTCGCAGTAATATATCTGACGTCACTGTCACGTGCATCTACCAGGCCGGATCCGGTTAGCTCTACCCACGCCATCCGAATTGGACTTGGTCAATTCCTCTTCCTTTCTCCGCGACAACCTGCTCAAACTGCTCAAACGACATTCACAATGGCTGCAATTCTCCCCCAGACCGCTTTCCGCGCCCTTAGAACCCTTCCCCGGGTCGCCTCTGTCCCCCGGACCACTGTCCGCCCCGGTATCTGGACGCAGCTGCCCCGCGCACCGCAGCCCCTCACCCGCCGTTTCGTCTCCAACATCCCCCAGGAGCAGCCCCGGTTGCGTCTGGGAGCTACCGGTATGTGCCAGGAGAACGAAATGATTGTAATTGACGAATCTGGAATACTGACGAGCTTGCAGCCCCCAACTTCACAGCCCAGACCACCCACGGCGACATTGACTTCCACCAGTTCATCGGTAACAGCTGGGCCATCCTCTTCTCCCACCCTGCCGACTTTACCCCCGTCTGCACCACCGAACTGGGTGCTTTCGCCAAGTTGAAGGATGAATTCGAGAGGCGCAACGTCAAGATGATTGGTCTGGTATGTGGATACATTCTTGGAGACGGGCAGACTATGCACGGTTGTACAGTTCTGTGACTGACTGGAAATGCTGTGTCTAGAGTGCCAACGACCTCAGCTCCCACGGTGAATGGGTCAAGGACATCAACGAGGTCTCCAGCACCAACCTCCAGTTCCCCATCATCGCCGATGCTGAACGCAAGGTGGCCTTCCTCTACGACATGATTGACCAGCGGGATCTGGACAACATCGCCGAGAAGGGCATTCCCTTCACCATCCGGTCGGTCTTCATCATCGACCCGAGCAAGAAGATCCGTCTGACCATGATGTACCCGGCCTCGACCGGCCGTAACTCGGCTGAGGTCCTGCGTGTGATCGACTCGCTGCAGACGGGTGACAAGAAGGGCGTTGTGACCCCGATTGACTGGCAGTCTGGTGACGATGTCATTGTCCCTCCGTCTATTTCCACCACCGATGCGGAGAAGAAATTTGGCAACGTGCGCGAGCTCAAGCCGTACCTGCGCTTCACCAAGCCTTAAATGCAGAAGCTACTGTAAGATAGAAGCTCTCAAAAATTAATAATTCTCCAATATATAGTTAGTGGATATTAGAAACTGTATCCCGTATGTAAATGTATAGTCGTTGACAGCGTGAGTGTAGGATATACGGGTGGATATATATAACCGGCTAAGTATATATTCTGGAGTGTGATACACCACGACAGCCTAAAACCATTGCCAGAAATCACCAATACAAATTGTCGTCAGTAGACCAATGCAGAGTATTACAATACCAACAGCCACGACTTCGTTTAGCATCTTGCACCCTACTTTTGAGTTCGTCGGGGAACATTGATCGCACAAGAGATGAACGATTCTTCTCGGTTCGTATTCTTTTAAACCCCCGAACTATAGAAACAAAGAGAACTAAATTTTGTACAGGTACGATATATATACAAGTGACTGAATATAAACCAGGTATGAAATTGCCGAAAGATGGTAATGGGTAAGGAACGTCAATCCCGGAACAGGGGAACCTTTTTTCTTCTTCTCCTTATTTTCCTATCGCCGATCTGTTGTCACTGATGTAGACATATCGACCGTCTTCATGATTCCCATCTGATCACTCTGAGGTGAGCCCTGTCTGTCGGCATCGCCCATGACCGAAGTCTCGATCTTCGGGTTCCCCTGCGCATTGTACATCAGGACGTCCTCGTCGTCTGCCAGCGTAGTCAAGCCGTGCTTGCTACGATCGGTGCGACTCTGGCCGTAGCCCTTGCTCATTTCGTAGTTCGAGGGGTATGTGGTCTTGTTGCTGGAGTATTCACGGTGGATTTTCGTGACGAGGGCGGAGAGGGCAGGAAGGCAAGCGCAGATGACTCCGATTGCGATTTCGGCGTTACTAGAGAGAGAGGGCGATGAATATTTGCTATAGCTCGATGCAGAAGGAGGAAAAGCTACTCACCCAAACATACTGATCCGCAGGAAGGACATAGTCGCATCTGGGGATTGCCCGATGATTTCGATCAAAGCAAGGCGGATGATACTGCAAGCAACCGCTAGTCCTCCAGCACCCAGCATGCCCATCACTCGCATCTTTCGATTTGTGGGCATTTGCAGACTGAGCGTCAGCGGAAGGGGGAGAATAAGCACGATCAGATCGCTGACCACACTGACGACAGCATCGGCCAGGATGATAGCCGTTTGGTCCAGACAGGTGCCACCGTTGTCAGGGTTCCAGAATGTGGAGATGGGTTTGCAGATGCGGATCTTGACAATAACGGCGGGGATGTAGTAGGCCAACATGATACCCAGGAAGGCGTAGATAAAGATGACGGCTTTGCGGTATGGATTGAAGACGCGGGTCATGATCCAGAGGAGGGAGAGCTTGGTGAGAAAGGCGGCTGGGCCGTACATGACCATTGTCACGTAGACGGTCTTGTCATGCGCGGTGAGTGTCTGCGAAAAGGATGCAGGGTTGGCAGCGTACCTTCTGGAATGGAATGAGATTCTCCTCTGGCACGTCGGACTTGTGCATACCACCTCCATAGCTACCCACTACTATCGTCAGTTCGGACTCGCGAATGGTTCGGATAGGAGACCTACTGATGAGCGAGATGATAGAGTAGCCAACGCCCAGTATCTACTCTTCTTAGCATCACAACCCAGTAGAATATTGATCGATAGAGCCCTACCCATGCTCCTAGACATGTCCCTGACAGGGTTAGCGATTGTACCAACAGCATGGTGAAATCAATCACTCACAGTCCTCTCTTCCAAACCCATTGAGAATGAACAACCGAGTGTATACTCGTAGACCGAAGAAAATCGTCATCGCAGCGATACAGAGTGACTGTGTCGCCGTGTTCCACTGTTGCACCGATCTATCCACCGAGCCATCGCCTCGACGCAGCAGATCTGTGAAGCTCATCCTGAGAAAAGAGTGACACGGAAAGCTTTGAAACACGGCAGACACTCGATACTCTCAACAGAACCACAGACAAGCATTGGGGTTACCACGGACTCGGGAGGAAGGAATTTTATTAGTACGGAGTTCAGACACCAGCGACTTGGGATCCTCGATCGATGGAATGTATCAACCATCGCTGCGGCTAACCGAACTATCAGGCAAACATCTTAACTCAAACTACTTGATGCATTAGAGATCAACCCCCCCCTCCCCCTTTGGACAATCCTATTGTCTTCGCCGTATGTCAGAGAACGGTCAGGCCATTATCCCCGATGATAATTGTTTTCACTATAATCTTGGTAGTCTATAAATTATGTGAAGAATGGGTCCAGAAGGGGCAGTGGTAATTATGATACGCGGACTGTTAGAGAAAAGATTCCGCGGACTGACTCCCTTCTCCCGGGGTCAATTTTCATCAGGCGGGACAGGGGGTTGAATCCTTCGAGCATAAAAGGCTGCAAACAACCACCAACACCACAGGGGAATACTTGCACACCGTATTGCCGTATTCTTCTTCTTTATTACGCATTGAAGCGCTATACGACTTCAAAGCAGCAAAAGCGGACTCGGCACAGGGCAGGCTGTAAAGCACGGAGTATGCACTGCATGTTCCCGAAGGAGAACTGAGATGTAAACATAGAAACCGTACCTTTGCTCAGGAACTGCGCCAAGTTCAACGGGCTCCCATTTTAGTGGGCCATAACGACCGGGCAAACCTTGGTTTAGTGAGAATGGGCTGTAAATGGCCGAGACTACGCCGGGGACCGGGGTACTATGGAGCACACACGGACCGGGACCCATATACCGCCCGTCTAACGAGCCCCAATTAAAGGTCTTGGGAACCACCCAGTCGAAAGGTTTTCAAAAATTACTCAATCTGTTTCATGTGACTTGGCCGCAACGGAAAAATCAGCCATCGCGGGATTTTCCAACACACGATGATGGCCTCGATCTCCTTGATCGGAGCTATCTAAAGTCGTACTCTCGAGGCGAATTCTCTGTCACGGTGATTCATCCCCTGGACCGTCAAATGGCGTACAGTGGCGTATAGTGGCGTGCAGATGCTTCAGATGGATCATTACAGTCCTGCGTGGCCGAAGGAGAGGCCAAAGCCCCGAGACCAAAGCAACGGCCGCAGCTAGATTGGATACTGATTGGATACCGATTGGAGGCCCGAATGAATACCGAGCGGGCGAGTGCACATCATCATTCTACTTGTAATAATCAAAATCTGTTATTGCCCACGGACTAATGCAGCGCTTGACAGGGAAGTGATGCAAGTGGCTCCTTCGGGCAGCGTCTTTCTGCACGCTACTCGAAGAAAAGCTTTGATTGTCTGTGATCCTACTCTGTAGTTACTGGAAAAGCTAACTGCAACTACTGTTGCGGAACCTGCATCCGCAGGTCTAGAAAATGGCCATCACGTTCGGCGGCGATGACACTCCACCCGGCATGTTCAACGGTACTGACGAGACGAAGAACGACCATCGTTGCTGCTCCTCGCAAAGTCGGGCTAACGCTTCGAGATCGAATAGTTCGCCTAAAGTGGGCAATGAGCGGCGGTGCATTTGTGCTTCCATTACAGTTTCACTTACCAATGGGCATGCCCCATCCCGCCAGGACGTATTCGTGCAAGAAGACGTCTGGGTTTTGCGGCGGATACACCTGTTGATTTTCTGCGGTCAGTCATCCCATACATTATGCAGGATTTAGTGTGGTTGTAGTTGCCCTCTTTTTGGGTCTCCATCAGGAACGCATTCGATCTCGGGGGGAAGGAAGAAAAACAGGGTTTCTTAGTGTTTACTGGCTTACCTCCCAGCTGATGGCGTCTCCTCCTATGGCTGAAAATCCAGTGTCCCACAACCAGCGCAGGACGTCCGTGGTCGCCTCGACACCGGCGTGTTCCGGGGCCTTGTTGTCTGAGTAGGCTTTCTTCTGCTCGTCGGTCATGATCGTCTCCCACTCCTTGGTAACTCCGACGCGAACAAAAAGGACATCCCCTCTTTGGAACGTGATGTTACATTCCCGAGCTATTTCCAGGATATCGGACAGTTTCACCTGGTGAGTGGAGAAGGTGCTATAGGTGATCCCTTTTTTCGCTGCCCACGTCGCGTAGTCGATCAGCACTCCGCGGCCGGCAATACCTTCTCGCGCCCAGTGCTGCAAACCAATCCGATCGTTGGTGCGGTCATTAATTTCGGCTGCAGTTGTACCACCGTAAAAAAGCCGTTCCGTTTGTCCCGGGACGGTCTGGGAGAAGTGCCGGAGGCCATCCCATTGACTACTTTGCTCTGATTTGACATCATATTAACTTCCGGAACAGTAGTAGACAAAGTTTAATGCTCAATCCAAGAACAATAGATCACTTACGGGGATTCATAGTGAAAATATCGTCAAAAGCCACGCCGCCTAGTAGGGGCACAATCTGATGGTGGCATGGCTGACGATTCAAGTTGGGATAATCTAGCTTCGTCATCTCCCAGTTCGTGGTGACTCGTCGGCCAGTTTTGATTTCAGTGGCGGCCGCCTTAGCCACCACCTCTGGAGTCAGGATAGCTAGTCTCCCCAGACCTTCCTCATAGCTACCCGGTTTGCCGACCCAGACCTGCTTGGGATTTGGCAACTGGTCGAAAGGAAGGTCGAACGGAGATTGACTGGCCATGGCGATAATAACGATCCGCAAATTTGTGTAGCAGGCAAACGAGACCAGATGTACTCTGAAAATCAGTTATGCACCTTGGGAGCGGACGATGTATCTCTGTCAAAGGGCGACTTCTTATGCTGTCACTTCCGCTGTCATTGCTGTCAACTAAAAATGGATAGCCCGGTCCGAATAACTAGTCTCGGAATGGTCGACTATCCCAATTCTGAGCGGACCCTCAGTCCCGCAGCCACGAAGCATGGGCCACCTGTCCATCAAACTTTCTTTTTTCCGTGTTTCCTGAAGAGCTTTCAATGTGCCGACGCCATTCATGCGCCGACTGAATCGTAAAGTGGTCCGTCTCAATGGCGCTGTCCTTTCGGAAGACCTCCCGTTGGACAACGTCGACAATCACCACGGCCGAGCCATTCAGAGACAATCCCCATTGTCCGTCTCGCTTCTAATTGATGACCAGCCGGTGGATCCTCTAGCCTGACATTGCTGGCCCACCGGGCGTGCATTCTACAGCATGGCTGCCGGGGTTTTGTGGTACGTGTGTGATTTGGAGGATTGCTCTCCTATCTCACATATTAAATATGCAAAAATCATCAGCCAAGTAAGCCAAGCAATCCCACATATTTCTCTGGCCTTGCCGCTGACTCGCCAGATCTTCTTGAATTCTCATGTTTCTAGTATTGTGTTAAGCCAGTCAGTCCATTATGGGAAGATTCGGGTCGCAGACAAGTTCCTACAACCGACTGGTCACTATCTTTGTGGCCATCGGGTCGTTGGTGAGCTCTTTCTCCAATTGTTTCTCAATCCTGTCCACATTGCTAATCCGAATCTCTACTAGACCTACGGTTACTGTACTTCGATCATCAGTAGTACCATCGGTCAGCCAGGATGGTATACCTACTTCAATCTGCCCGCCGAAGGAGAACCCGGATATGCGTCTATAACTACGCCGGTCGTGTCGACAGCCAACGGTGTGTTTAGTGCTGGAGGAGCCGTGGGATCGCTGTTCATGATGTGGTCTTGCGACTTCTTTGGTCGCAAAGCCAACATTCAGTTCGGTGCTTTCTTTTCTCTCTTCGGTGGCGCATTGCAGGCCGGTGCCAACTCACTCCAGTATGTCGCCTGCCGGTGTGATGCACTATCAAAGACAGTCTGACAAGTGAAACAGGATGTTCCAAGCCGGTCGATTCATTTGCGGTCTTGGTATCGGAATTCTCGTCACCGTCTGTCCTATGTACCTGTCCGAAATGGCGAGTGCCTTCCGTCGCGGATGGCTCGTCGGTCACCACGCCATCTTCCTGGTCTTCGGTTACATGTTGGCTGGATGGATTGGATTCGCCTGCTACTATGCCGAAACCACCATTCCTGCCTTTGGTTGGCGATTCCCGCTCGCCGTTCAGTGTCTGCCGGCTTTGGTCCTGCTCCTCGGTTCTCCTTGGCTCCCTCGATCGCCGCGTTGGCTCATTTCGAAGGGAAAAATGGACGAGGCAGAGCATGTCCTGACGCAACTTCGAGCCTCACCGGACGACCCGAACAACGAGGTGGCCAAGGAGGAGTTCTTTCAGACTAAGGAGCAAATTCGCCTCGAGGCTGAGAGGCTTTCACAGTGGGGTAGTAGCCCTTGGATCGCAGTCTTCAAGAAGCCTTCTTACCGTAAGCGCATGGTTATTGGTTTCCTGACTCAATGGGGAGCGGAATTTGGTGGACCTTTGATTATCGTAAGTTCTGTGGCAGTTTATTCGATGGCTCAGTCACTAACTGGAATAGAACAACTACGCTGTTCTTCTGTACACCAACCTCGGCATGACAGGATCAATGCCCTTGCTGCTGAGCGCAGTTTGGTTGACCACTGCTGGTAAGATGATCCTGTGCACACTGGTCGAGGATGCAACTGACAGATGCAGGTGTCATTTACAACCCTCTCGGAGCCTGGCTCCACGACAAGGTCAACTCCCGACGGGGCATGTACATTACTGGCTTTGTCGGTATCATCGTCACTACGTCGTGCCTGGCTGCCATGACGGCTGAATACGCTGGTACAACCAACCGGGTTGGAAACGGATTTGGTATCTTCTTCATGTTCTTGTATTTGGCATTCCAAGGGTAAGAACAGCCGAGCCAACGACCGATACACGTACTGACTTGTCCAGGACCTTCTGTGATACGACCATGTACCTCTACGTCTCCGAGATCTTCCCGACTGAAATCCGACCTATCGGAATGGGCTTCTCACTGTTCGGACAGTTTGCTTGTAAGTACAGCCGCCGCCGTTCCATGTTATGCCTTGACTAACAGCACCAGCTACTCTGATTCTGCTCCAGACTGCGCCTATGGGCTTCAACAACGTCGGTTGGAAGTACTACCTCGTGATTATTTGCTGGTCCGCCTTCTTCATTCCGGGTATGTTCTCCTCCTTACCACCACATGACTAGCCGCTAACACTCACAGTCATCTATTTCTTTTTCCCCGAAACCGCCCGCCTGACCCTCGAAGAAATCGCCAAGAACTTTGGAGAAGAGGTTGCTGTCCACATTACCGATGCGACTGACGCCGAGAGGGCCGAGGTTGGTCGACAGGTCACCCAACAACCTCCGACTTCAGCCTCCGGAGAAAGCGATGAAGGTGCAGCGAAGACCGAGACGGAAGCGCCAAAGGTTGGATAAAGAGACATCCGAGCGGTGTCTCTAGGCTTATTAGCCAGAATCAATTACGCCGGACCCGTAATGTCCTCGGGACTGGTCATAATGTAATGAGAACCTGTCGAGTTTCCACTGGTTGTACCCTATCCGTGAATTGCTGGTCAGTTGCCGCTCATTATTGCTTTCGAGTCTGGCGTTGATCATCTGGGGATGATGTCTATTATATAATTGTGTAATCTCGTTCCGATATCTATAATTATTGCCAAAATATGACTAAATATAAATGACTCTTGGTTCCACTAAATACCTCTAGCCGGTGCAGCGAGAAGAAACTACAGGGTGACAGGCTCAAGACGCTACTACGTCCTATCCACAAATTTCATAACCTTGTTCCCAGTCCCGCTCTTCTCGAACCCCCCAATGTCGTCCACAAAGGTAATCTGGAAAAGATGTTCATTCTCCGGTAGAAGGTAGAAGAACCATTCGATTCTCTTAACAAGAGCCTCTTTGGACTGTATACCCCCCCCCCTATCAATTGCGCGAAGTATGCGGACTTCGAGTGTTGTCTGCGGGGATGACTCCAGGGTGCCGAGTATGACTTGCCATTGCAAAATGCCAGTTCCCTTGGCTTGCATCATGGTCGCAATGTTTTCGAACTCAAAGTAAGCGGCAAACCATTTGAAGCTGAACCGGCGATCACGGCCGTGCAGGCGCAGAACGCGAAGATGCTCCCAATCCTCCTGAGCGATAACATCACGGGCACTCTCGGGCAGGGCATGCAGAGAGCCAATGTCGCCCGTGTTATAGCGGACAACCGGATTGCGCAGTCGTTGTAGGGAGGTCTGGACAATAATACCGGGCTCTCCATTCGGCACAGGACTTGCGGTCGACAATGGAGCTTCGTCCATGATCGACGGGGGAAGAATCTCTATAAGCATCGTCCGAGTGTCAAAGACAAAGTCCATTGTTGAGGTACAATCCTGTCGCCCAGTGAGATCCGGACTTCCGATGGCATACGGACCGGACTCTGCGCTTCCGAGGATAGAGCAGATCTTAATCGGTCCGAGAGTCGCGACGATGTGCTCTCTTTGAGCCTGAGTGAGGGGCTCGGATGTGTAAATTATCTTGGTTAGCTTGACTCGCTGCCTTTGCTCTACCGGCAGCATTGATATATAGTGGACCACTTGGATGATCTGGCTGCCATCTCCAGTCAAAACGTTGACATGGTAGTGGGCCAGATACTGGACAACCTCGACTGGGGTCATGTAATTGCCACAGCTTAGAACAGTTGCCCCGGCATTCTCAAAAAGCTCACTCATGAGGTCGAGAGATCTAGGCCCTGTTGGTTAGCTTGTTCAAGGTCAATTAGGGTCAACAAATTCAGTGGGCTACCGTACCGGTACAAGTAACCTGACACATGGGTCGTAAGAACCCAATCGCCCGGGCCAACAAGTCCACAGGCCACCATGAACTCGCCGAAAACTGATCTGTGTCTGCGGTTTTCTTTTACATCCGTGGCGAACATCAACGGTAACCCACCGGAACCGCCACCGGTGATGCTGATGTAGGAACGGAGTCGGTAAACATTGTCTGGACTTGTATCATGGGTCAGACGCTCAATGACCCTGTAACTAGAGATAACACGTCAGTGGAAGATAGACAACTGGTGAATGGTAAACGTACAGATCCTTCTTCGTGACTATAGGCCGAGTATGAAGATTGACCTCTGCCGCAGTCTTTGTGGCGGACTGCCGAGCATGCTGAATTGCGTCAGGTTCAGGAGGATACTGGACTCCCGGATTATAGAAAGGGTGAATGTTGGCCACTGCCAGGACCTCAGCTAAGCGGTAGGATTCGGGGTGCATTGCGGGAGAGACACGTTTTGGAAAGGACTGTTCACAGTAAATGAATACAAAAATATCTGTATGTAACCAGGTACCCTTTTAATACCCATTTCAGCGACATCGTACAAAACACAAAGTGGAACGTGCACAGGCAGTTGCATCACATCTGATCGGTCAAGCTGGAATATGTACATCATCGATAGGTACAAGCCAGAATCAGCTGTTCAACTCGGTATATACTCATATAGGTGCATACCCCCAGGAGGCACGAAGTATTGAAGGTTGACCGCCAATCCGAATCTACAAGTATATTTCGTAATGATTCTTATCGACCGGAAGCCCAGGATACTACGAGACAGTAACAAAGATGGCCAACAGCAAACTCTTTCCGGGCAGTACAGTTGAGGAGCTCATCATCCGCCGAATTCGTGAGCTGGAAGAGTCCGAAAATGGCGCTGAGCAAGACAGGCCTTTCTTCGTGGCTGACATAAGTGAAGTGACGCGGCAACGCGCAGTCGCCACTCTCCGAGTTGAGGTGGTACGGATCAAGTGCTGAGAGTGTTGCGGAATGGCTGTGAAATGCAATTAAGACCGTCGTCTCCTCCGACATCCGGCAGACCTTGGGCTGGGATTCGATTGCGCTTCCCTGGCGGATATCGAGCTTGTTCTGAGCCTGGGAATCGACCCGCCCAGGATCATCTTTGCTCATACGTGCAAGCCGGAGTCGGCCATCCGGGTCGCCCGCAAATATGGCGTGTCCTTTGCGACTTTTGATAATATCGATGAACTTGACAAGATCAAAGCGGAATGCCCCAGATATGCAACTGTTGTTCCGAATTTACGCGCAAGATGACACGGCGGTCTGCAAGTTCAGCACTAAGTTCGGGGTTCCATTGGATGCGACCAACCAGTTGCTTCTCGGAGCCTTGGATTTTGAGCTCAGCGTGAAGGGGGTCAGTTTTCATATTGGTACAGCATCTAATACATGGACAAGAGCAATATGCTGACATACCAGGCAGGGTCCGGAGCATCGAATCCCAAGGCAATCGTGAAAGCTACACGGCATGCCAAACTAGAGAAGCGCGGCGGTTATAGATGGCGAAGAAAGACGGAGCAGTCAGTCAATTCTCATGACTGAAAGTGTACCGCCACCCTGGCAATCGTGTTGGAGGATCTGTAGGGATCTGTAGCGCGAAGTAGCCGGGAGGAGACTCCTCATAGCTGCAGTCCGTATGCCACGGAAAGTCCTGCATAGTCTCGGACCGGGCCTGGTGATTGTGGCTTTGGACAATTGTATCGTTTGGTCGGACATCCCAGAACCAACCACGCGCTGCACTGCGCGCAATAGGTAAGATGTAGCCATGGTTTCGGTGAAGGCTGTGGACCAGATCTTGCAGATATCGGCTCGTATCGTCCGGGAAAGCAAGACTGACCTTGAGGATGCCGTGTTCTCGAAGATGATTGGACACATCTCGGACACGTCTCGGATGGTGAGGGTAGCTGAGATCGCGTGCTGCTAGATGTGGCACCAGGTTGGATACTCCTGAGAAAGAAGGTCAGC
The DNA here is from genome assembly GCF_001890805.1 of Aspergillus glaucus CBS 516.65. Taxonomy (NCBI): domain Eukaryota; kingdom Fungi; phylum Ascomycota; class Eurotiomycetes; order Eurotiales; family Aspergillaceae; genus Aspergillus; species Aspergillus glaucus. The sequence goes on along the minus strand of NW_019170469.1, from coordinate 41,099 downwards.
GTTTCTTTCCATTCCACCACAACAGTTCGTGTTTACGCATAGACAGTAGACTAACGGAGAAGAGAGTCGGTTGGATTAATTGCCTTGGTATTGCGGACAATGTGATGCATTGTGAATAGCAAAGCCCTGCTTGCACAAAAGATTCAGAAGAATAATGTAAATGCGAGGGCCTCAGATTGCAAAGCTTCTGCCATGGCAGGAGGCGACCACTAAATACAGGTACAAAACCGAGGCGTGAAACTAGCGGCGAACGCTGGCCTCAGCTCCTCGCTCCTCTATGGTGGAATTTGTGCTCAGCTGCTGCAATGGAGAAAGGAATGTGCATTCGGCCGTGACGCTACAGAGGGTGGTCTCGCGCTACGTATTCAATCCGGCATTTCAGTGATGCACTATTATGCATGATGCAAGATGCGATATACAAGGAAATGAAAGTGAAATAGATAAAAATAAAAAAAACAACGAAGCCTCACCAAATGTATTGAAACCGAAGAAGACTATTCATTCATCTTTGATGACAGTAGACATCCATGCACCCCCATGGCTGATGGCGCAGATTCGGTCTGCGCTACTACGCCACACGCCTAGACCTAGATACTCACCGGCAGCTGAGTGGTATGTCCCAATGAGCGGGTACTTCACTTTCTCTCCTGATTCTCTCAACACGACATCATACAGCAACTGCTTGATTTTCCGCTGAACGACGTAGAGGCGTTTCCTGGGTTCCGGTTCCGGACATCGCAAGTTCTCCAACTCAGACACCCACGCGGCCGAGGTGAGATCTTCGCCAAAGACAATTCCATTTCCCTTGCCGCTTCGTATTGGTTTCAGGACGTATTTGGCTTTGAGGCCAGGGCATTCTCTGGACGATCGGAGCAACCGACCTAGTTCCGTTGATCCCGGGAGGATTGTGTCCGCAATTCCCTTATCCAGAGTTTCCGCTTGGGCTGGAGTCAATACCCCTCGCTCAGTCAAAGGCCCGAGTTCCTGCTTAACAATACCAAGCATCCGTTTATCATGGACCAGCAAGATGGTCCGCATATCGTTGAAACATCGAAGGCTGAGCTGGCGTAGCATCTCTGGCTCCAGTGCCAGCAGCTCCCGCTGATGAAGCTCCAAGCCTACCTGATGTATCTCCTGCAGACGCTCTCCGATACTGTTGGTCAGCGCTGAGGTTTGCGAAGCCGAATTATCGATGGCCTTTACTACGCAGCACAATTTATACTCTCCCTCGCGCTCTGCATCGGGTAATAGCCGTAGATCTGTGGGCGTAATAAAACGAGGGGTGATTCCCAGATTCTGCTGGAGGTATTCGACAAGCATGTGAATATCCATACCGGGCTCTTCGTCTTTGAGAAGATACAGAGGATGATCATGCCGGAAAAGGCGCAATAGTCCTCCTAGGACCTTGTCCGGATCGGTGGCGCACACCAGGCCGTTATTCTCATTAGCAACACCGATATCTCGTAACGTCTGGGATCCGTGTGCAGCAAACATAAAACCGTTAAATGAAAATCGTGCGTTGATTTCGCTGACTCGGACGCCATCCACGGTGGTGGAGGTTCCTTCGCTGCTCTCCTGTTCAAGAAGGAAGTCCGGTCGCCATGAGCCTAGGCGATCCCGGAAAGGAGCAAGGATTCCAGAATCCTGACTGTCTATCCACTAGGGGGGGAGTTAGAGTAGGATATGTAGATTGTAGATGGTGCTAACACACTCGCAGGAGGTCTTCTTCCTTTGGCTCCAATGGCATGCGCTCGGGGAAACGCGCGATAGGATCCTGCCACCAACGCTGGACAATATCAACGATGGCCAAGACCAACGCTTCATGGAGATCAGAAAGCTGTTTTTCATGCTGGCGGGTGACGAGAATTGGCAATGGACAGTAGGCAGCATGAGAGTTTTTGCCCCATTTTTCGGCTCTACACAGGCGCTCAAGACTGGACCTAGCAGTCTTGTGGTCTCGCGCAAATATAGCATTCTCCACGTCGAAAGATGCGATTGATTCGTAGCTCTTGCCGTTGCGTGGGACGTAAACTTGTTGAAGTCGGTGCGACGTGGTGGTACCCATTGTATACAAAGCGTTAGACAGTATTTTGGGAGAAAAAAGAGTGACAGAACACATAAGCATACGATAATGAGCGCAACACTCGAAATTTAAAAGTGTTGTCGTAATTTTGCTGGATGTACACCGTATCCAGGCTAGTTACATTAGTTACGGTTGTGGTGCAATTTTATATATCACATGCATTGCCATAGTAGCGCAGATCCTGTGGAACTGATACCCAGCTAATGAGGATTGAACCAGCATCAAGTTCTATTCTGATGCGTGCTCACGGAGACCATAAGCTGAATTGATCGCTCTATGAGGGGCTTCAACGACTAATGGATCATCTGCCAACTATCTCTGTGGCCGTTTGTCTTGCAGGCCTTGCCGTTGTTTTCTTGCTAAGTATATTTGCGCTCAGACATATTGTAGTCTGGGCATGTCAGCGGGCATCCATTGCCTATAGGCCACTGGATCACTCGTACCACGATGCGGACGGCAAAGCAATAGAGCTGTCTATGCCAACAGCTTCAAAACCAGTCCTACGTCTTGCTATAACCACCTGTGTCACTGTAGGAGAACTGGCCTCTTTAGCCGAGGCAATTCTTACAATTTTTGGGTCCCGTTTGGCGTCTGTCGGTGTCTGGTTAAGACTGGCGGCATGGGTAAGAGACATTATGGTATTCCGAAAGCTTTCCAGATGCTGACGATAATCACGCAGACGCTCGTCTTGTTTCAGTGTACTACATTGTTTGTCCAATCTTCCTATGCGGTCCACTTCTCTGTTGGATGGAGGACCGGACTGAGTTGTTTCACCATTTTGTCTCTGCTTTGCACCGAGGGCTATGTGCAATATCTCGCCAATTCCCTCAACTTATGGCAAATAACGCTGGGCACAGTAGAGACTGTCTCCTGTTTCTTGGTCGGATGCCTCTGCCTTTTGATTCCCCGGCGACCGGATGTTTTTCACAATGGCCTCGTTGTCGATCAACAGTACACAACCAGTCTGCTAGGCTGGATTACCTTTTCTTGGGTCGGAACATTGTTGAAAGAGAGCAAACGATCTTCGGATCTCTCGATCAAAGACCTCCCAGAGCTCGATAGCAATACACGTGCGAACACAATTTATAACTCACTCAAAGGAACCATACCGAAAGGCACGGCTTTCACATCCAAGGATCTATGGAGATTTTTGTTTCGATGCAATAGCGTACCTCTGATAATTCAAGGCGCTTTGGCGGTCGTACTATCAGTATTGAGCTTCCTGCCACAACTTGCATTACTGGATATCCTTCAAAAGCTGGAAGGTCAGCAACAAGACGGGAAAGGAATTGATCTCTGGGTGCCCGTTGCAGGACTTGGGGTGTCCATTCTGGCGTCGGCCATGTTGGAGCCAGTCAAGTATTGGATTTCGTATAATAAGCTTGTTATCCGTATTCAGCAGCAACTGACATTGGCTATACTCGACAAAGCTGTTCGACTGGATCGAACGACCGGGCAATCGAGGACTGGAGAGAAGACGGCAGAGAAGGAAAAAATGGACGATGCGAACAGACCACAGAGCCCGACCAACATCGTCAGTGTCGATGTGAAGAATGTTGCTGACTTTTTCAGCTTCTTTTTCCTACTATACGAGTCACCGCTGAGGCTTGCAATTGCGTCAGGCTTCCTGGTCCGGCTGCTAGGGTGGAGGAGCTTGCTGGCCGGGTTCGTGGTCTTGCTTCTGTTGACTGTCGGCAACGTACACACGGTGCGCAAGTATACCAATAAGCAAGGATTTGTGATGGAGCATCGGGATCGTAAGCTCCGAATGGTGACTGAGGTGTTTCAAGGGATCCGCCAAGTCAAGTTCTCGGCCCTAGAAGGAAAATGGGAAGAGGCGATTAACCAGGCCCGGGACCGAGAAATGCGAGGGCAGTGGGCGGTTTGTTTCTGGCAGATTGCGCTTATTTCGATTTATTTCATCTGTCCAACTATGCTGTCTGCGACTTGCTTTTCGGTCTATGTGATAGTTTACGGTACACTGTCTGCTGCCACGGCATTCACGGCCATTGCAGTTCTAAATGCTGCGGAAGTCTCCATGACCATCCTTCCGGACGTCATTTCAACACTATTGAGTGCTTCTGTCAGTATCAGGCGAATTCACTTCTACCTCACACAGTCTGAGCGAGAAAGTTATGTGGTTTCCTCCGATACAATTGAATTTAAGGACGCGACGGTTGCATGGCCTGGATGCCGCGACGCTAGCGGTGGGAGTGCCTTGAAAGGCCTCAATTTACAGTTTCCCCGAGATGCGTTAAGCATTGTGACAGGCCCAACGGGTGCCGGGAAAAGCCTTCTGCTCGCTGCTATCTTAGGAGAAAGTGAAGTGCTCTATGGGACTGTATTAGCACCGGTAGCGGCCTGCTTTGACGATATATGCTCACCCTCCCCTTCGGAGCCGTGGGTGACCTCGTTAGCAATTGCGTTCGTGTCTCAGTCCCCCTGGATACAGATGGGTACCATTAGAGATAACATTCTGTTCGGCCTCCCGCTAGAGGAGGAACGATACATAAATGTGATCTTTGCTTGTGCATTACAACAGGATCTCAACATGCTCCCTGGCGGTGATCTGACAGAAATCGGTGGGCAAGGCGCAACTCTCAGCGGTGGCCAGCAATGGCGCATTTCACTCGCGCGTGCCCTGTACTCACGCGCTCGGACGTTGCTCATGGACGACATCTTCAGCGCCGTGGATGTTCACACCCGCCAGCACATGTGTCAGCACGCACTTACTGGTCCGCTGGCGCGCGGACGGACGTGTATTCTGGTGACGCATCATCTCGATCTTTGCCTGCCGTATGCCAGCTACATCGTCGTACTCGACCATGGTGTTTTGAAGCATGCAGTCCCTGTATCCTCTGCGCTTAGAGACCAATTGTCTGTTCCCGAGAATGCAGATTCACAACCGCATGCAAACCACGTACAGAACACGGCACAAGTTACAGCATATGATGAGAATGAAAAGTCTCAGGACCTCCGGATCGGCATTCATACTGCAGGTCGGATCTTCATCAGGGAGGGCGGTAAGATCTACCACTGGATATTACTGGGCGTCGCGTTCCTTGGATACGGAGGCTTAATGCTGGCAAGGGTATGGCTCCTTCACACTTACAGTTTTACCGTTTGTTGCTGACGATGATAGTCCTGGTGGATTCATGTATGGACGGACAGGTATCAATCGCATACTGACGAGCAAAATGGCGAACCGCATCTGCTGTACTATCTCGGCATCTATATCGGTATCTCAACACTGACTTGTTTGTTCGGTATATGTCGCACATATTTTTCGTTTTCTGCAGCCTTGCGTGCCTCCCAGAAGCTGTTTCAGCATCTCTTGTTTGTGCTACCGAGAGCCCCTCTTCAATGGCATGATTCTATCCCCTTTGGGGCGATCCTCAGTCGGTTTTCCAGTGACTTCGCTATGCTGGACACAAGAGTCGGGGACGACCTGCAAGCGACATTGGGATTTTCCATGAATGTCATGATTGCTATTCTGGCGGGGTCTATAGTGAACCCGATAATGATCATCGTAGCTGCTTGTCTTCTGGGGGTGTACATCTGGTTGTCGGGCGAGTACCTCATCGCGTCACGGAAAGTGAAGCATCTCGAAAACGCAACCAAAGGCCCCATCCTAGAGCATATCGACACAGGCATTAACGGAATATCGACTATTAGGGCCTATGCACAAACCGGTCTCTTTATCCGCCAATTTCAAGCCAAGGTGAATAATCACGCAAGAGCGTTTTGGCATCTGTGGTTGCTAAATCGCTGGCTGGGCTTCCGAATCAACTTCCTCGGTGCTATTTTCTCCTTCTTGTCCGCTGCATTCATCGTATCGCTGCCTGGAATTGACGCTTCCACGGCTGGGTTTGCCATCAGCTTTACCATCGACGTGTCCCTCTCCATGGCCTTGAGCATCCGACGTTACGCCAACCTGGAACAGGGCATGGACAGCGTTGGAAGAGTCCATTCATACAGCACCGTGGATACTGAAAACTACAATGGCTCAGACTCGCCGCCCGCGTGGCCCACAGAAGGTGCTCTCGTTATTCGTGATTTGGTTGTCCGTCACGCGCCGCATCTGCCTCCTGTGCTACGTGGAGTTAGCTTTGAGGTACAAAGAAGTGAGAGAGTTGGCATAGTCGGGCGTACCGGGGCTGGTAAATCCTCCTTTATCTCAGCGTTGTTTCGGTTCTTGGAGGCATCGGAGGGTGAGATTGTAGTGGACGGCATTGATATCTCAACGCTCAAAATCGACCAGTTACGTCGGCGCTTGGCTCTTATTCCCCAACAGCCAATTCTTTTCCAGGGTACAATTCGATCGAATTTGGATCCGTTCCACGAGCATGATGATCAGGAACTCCTCGCGGCACTGCAGTCATGCTGTTGGAACCAGGTAACACCTGGCTTCCATGCCGCTTCAACAGAGAATGCATGCAGGCCATCAACTGAAACGGTTTCGAGCGTCGAGGCTGATGCTGTCGAAGAGGATACGAACCATCTGCTCCCCGAGAACTCAACATCGATATTAGAGAATCCCGTCTCCCAGGGTGGTGAAAATCTTTCCCAAGGCCAAAGGCAGCTGCTCTGCTTAGCCCGAGCAATTATCACGCAGCCTAAAATTCTTATCCTGGATGAGGCAACATCAGCCGTCGATCGTACCACAGCTGAGTTTATCCAGCGAGCGCTGCGTACCGTGGTTCATCAGAACGGAACGACACTTCTTGCTGTTGCTCACCGGCTCAGTACAATCGCGGATTTTGATCGGATTATCGTGATGGATGCGGGCCGGGTTGTTGAATCGGGAATGCCGAAGGAATTAATTCGTGCTGAAAAAGGAATATTTCGGGGGATGGTGGAACAAGATGCAGAGCGAGACGCTCTGAAGGGACTAATTCTAGCGTAGGCAATGCTGCTGTTTGTAACTGACTCCTTGGCTTAATTCGTCCTTGTTCTTCGTCCGTTCTCATGCGGAGTGTGCATATATAACTACATGGTTCACCCGAAGATAATCACTCCGAGCGGGGTTTCCCAAGCTCGACCGCACGATTGTCCCTGCCCATTCCCGAGGTTATTTACCCTAATCCTGTGTTTCTCCACGAGATTCATTCGCATTCGAGTATTTCTATCCGTGCTTTAGTTAATGGACCCTTTGTTTCTTGCCGCCAGTGTCGCCGGTCTCGCCAGCCTTGCGCTTCAGATTGGCCCCTCACTGCACGAGTATTTCTCCGATGCTAGAGACGCGCCAAAAGATGTCACTCAATACTGTAACGAGATATACGGATTGTTCGAGGTGTGTGAGAAATTGCAAGACTTTTTGAAAATAGACGCTGCGAATGCTTTCGAGATCACCGAGTCTGTTCTTTCGCGGACAGTCGCTTCGTGCGAGGACTGTCTGCGCATACTGGCAAAGATGCTAGATATCCCCCCCAAAAGAGAGGCACAGGGCTTCTCACTGGATCAAGAGAATAAAGTGGCCTATATACAAGAAGCAAGTAGAGGGCATCATTGAGCGGTTGGTGTGATATACGCAGCTTTTCCAGTTTGCATTGACCGTGGAAGGATGGTGCGTATTCATTGGACTCCTTGACAGCAAGATCAGTTTTTAATATATTCACAAGAGCTGCACGAAATGCTGGCTAATTGAACGGAACAGTGCCATTTTGTCGCGTACTCCAGAGGACGTCACGATGGTTCTCAAACTTCAACGCGATACCTGTAGCAAGCCCCACGATATCACTAAAGGCATTGCAGCACTCAAGGTATCCGCAGAAGATTATCGGAGCACAGCAGACCGGATGGAATTGGTGCTGGGAAATGTGGAATATTTGGCGGATCCATCACAACGCTTATCGGAGATTCAAGAAAGTGTGGGGAGCATCGAACGTCAACTTACTGGTATGTTTCATGACTTTCATGATTGCGCTGTCTAACCGTTGGCAGATAGCCTAGATAGAGAGATACTAGATTGGCTATCATCCGAGCGAGGCCAGGGTCGACACCACGAGGTTCAATCTCGACGCACCCCCGGGACAGGAAAGTGGATTCTGAGCACTCCAGCCTTCCAAACGTGGCTTAATAATGCATACCCTGAGAGATTATTATGGATTGTTGGGGCGCCGAGATGCGGGAAATCGACGTTGGTGTAAGCTTTTGGGTCATGAAATAGCAAGGCGACTTGATACTAACTCTCACCCCTTCCAGTTCCTTAATAGTCGACGAGCTGAAGGTCCTGCAGGCGAGCGACAATGCACCAATTGCTTATTACTACTCTTCGCATCCATCTTCACACAGGACATCTCCAGAGTCCTTCGTGTCGCCAAGTATGAAAGCAGCACCGTCACCGTGAACTACACCAGCCACTATCAGGCCATTGATATGGCGTTTCGCGGTGTCAAGGGGTCTGGTGATGGAAGAGGGTATGCCTACTTGATACATTTTTTTGAATACCATCCTGTCTATCCAAGAGATCTAATAACGATCCGCACCTGTTCATTCTCAACACTGAGTGGCAACAGACTTATAAGACTGTTCATGGCCTGTTGAACTGCTCTCGTTCCAAGAGTGATTGGACCCCATTCGCAAATAGCGCCTTCGCATAAACGTAGTGGAACCTCTCAATATACTCGGCCACCGAAGGAAAATTTCTCTGTGGATTACACCGGAAGTGCTGTAGTTGGATCTGAACCTGCGGCTCTGGCTGCTTTCCTTTGTTACCAGACTCAGACTCCGAGTCCATGTTAGAAGGAGGCAGCCTTGTGATTTGAAAGCGGTGACATCCTGCAAAGATGAATTCATCCGAGCCGAAGCCATAGTCAACGTGGCTCGAACTGTGGTCTGATGGTTCTCCGATGTGCTTATCCAGCATTCTAAAGGAGCCGAATAGGCAGGTGCCGACGGGGAGGAGGTGAGTGTTGGGGACTTTGGAACGATTCCAGATTGTTACTGCTTGTGGATCTGGCTGGAAGCCTAGTTGCATAAAAAAAAAAAACAAATTTTTTTTTTTATATAATTAGCCGTTGTGATCTACGATTGGGACGATTGAGATTTCGCATTGGCATGGCTCACCTGTATAACGTGCAGGCAACAGATTATACCCTCCGATCCTCAGTATCCACCTTTCGAAGCCAAAGATAAACCCCGAGAAAAACCCACTGGTGAACAAGGCCAAGACTTTCTCATCGCTCAACCCAGCAATTGCCGCTGCTGGAAACTTCTGCGCGACGTTATCCGTGGCGAAAACATGATGGCGTGGATTGACGAACTTGAAGGATGATGACGCGAGAAATTCCGAGCTGGCAGGATTGGTGTAGTGAGATTGGCGAAGGGAGCGAAAGAACAGCCCCCGGGGGAGCATCCATGTGGTTGACATGGCGAAGAGACGGGGGTGTGTAACTTGGAATCTTGGTTTTGGAAGAAACTGACTAGAAGAGGTGGCTCTTGTTGCTATTTATGTTAATTGATCATCGAGTGAGACCTTGAGCCGCCCGCGATTACCCGCATTTTTAATATAATCTATGGGGTTTTCCGTCTGGTATCCATATATGTTTCCACCAAACTAGTTATGTATCCAGCTCTGCAAAGGATTCGGTGGAGCTTGGTAATCGGTATGTTTGCTTATTTTTTACCGTCTTTGCGAGACGCTACTAGGAGCACATTGCCAGCACATTGCCAGCACATTGCAACAGTCATAACGCTTCAGAAGATTTTATCTGATCCAGCCCTCTCGCAACCATAGTCCCCACGACAGACGCACCACCACCACCATGGACAATGAACCGCGCAGAAATGCCCGATTTCCGAAGAGGTCCGAAAAAAGGTACGCCTGGCGGAGATATTTGTCGATGCAGGAACCAGAGCCGCAGTTACTGCAAAACATTGGAGCCAGCACGCTTTGGGCCACAGTTGCAAACAGGGGAGTGATTAGAGTTGCATTCGGCGCGGTTTGGCGCGGATTTTGCGGCTTCGCTGTGCCACTCTAAGTGGTTGCAGAGCTTACAAAATACCAGGAAGCAGTGGAACTCACATTTTAACCACCATGTTCTTGGAAGGTCTGTGCGGGGCAGTATATCTATATTTGAGCCCCTGCAATTTGGTTCTGGTCCTTTGCTGAGTCTCATCCTTTCTGTGTAGTCTTGTGGGAGAATTGCCCTGATGGTAAGGCCATCATCATGTCTGTTCTCGCAAAGGTTGATTCTGGATTTACAAAGGCATTGTCAACATCTGGCTACGATGAGATTCGCATCCTGGTTGACGGTCCCTATGGTTGTTCCATTAATGCAAACCCTTATGCTGGGGTTACAATAATGGCTACAGGTGAGGGCATTGCTGCGCAGGCTCGCAGCTACCATACGTGAAGGAACTTCTAGAGTTCCAGGCTTCCAGCGGTCAACCAAGGATACTGGAGGAAGACAGAAGATTTCACTGATATGGCAGCTTGACCAGGAATGCAAGTTGTCCTCTAGGTCATGCATAGAATGTAAACTGACTTTATCAGACCACGAAGATTGGATCTGTGACTGGATGGATCAGCTTCTCAATGAAGATTCAGAGACGATGGTAAGTATTTTAATTTGAGATAGTGTAATCCAGGAGCGCTAAGTCTTGCACAGGTTCTTGAGTTTTCATTATATATCTTAAATGTGATGGCTCAACACCTCAACGCCGCTTTGTCGATATCAATCGACAAACGCCCTTATCTGGGCAAGCAAACAGAGAGAGCACTAGCGCGGCGACACCATTCAGATAAAACCCCTTTCTTCCTGTAGATAGATTCCCTTTCTTCTTTTCTCTCCAGATTCGATATTCTCGTCG